>NW_020200774.1:23552-39098 GCF_001531365.2 Cynara cardunculus var. scolymus
TCTGTGAAGAGACAACAGAGCCTCTGTAGCGGTCACCAGAGCCTCTGTGAAAAGACACTAGAGCCTCTGTGAAGAGACAACAGAGCCTCTGTAGCTGGCACAGACCAAAACCTCTGGTTGTTCCATCCTCTGGTCTTTTAAACGACTTCTTCAGGATCCTATTCTGGATTAGGCTAATCCTAAAAGATTTAGCTTTCAAATAAAGATCTCGTAATAAGGTTCTAACCTGGAAATCCAAAAGTGCAGAGTTGTTACACTTCAGAAATCTTCTTGGGTTCGATCATACTTAGAAAGTTGGTGAACAGGTATTCATTTGTAGTAGCAGATCTCGTCTTGACACCGGATGATGGATTACCAATGATTTGGTGATGAGGATGGTCTTTTGTCCACTCGGTGCAAGATTGAGGTTATGGAGAAACAGAATGCACTTCTTCATTGGTTGATGGAACTACTTGCTCCACCTCAAAGATATCATCTCTAGAGTCTAGTTCTGAAGACATAGGAGAAGTAGAGGGTGAAGTAACATGAGTTTCAGAAAGAGTTGTACCTTTAGCATTGGAGACTTCATGTGATTCATCGGCTCTAGAAGAAAATTCTTCAATGGGTGCTTGTCCAGAGGCTGCCTCTTCTTCAAAGATGTCTTCAAATAAATGAGCGAACTCTAATTCATTGGGTTTGCTCAGTGGTGAATTAGAGGCTCTATGTGATAGCCCGAGTCCTGAACTGCTATGTTCAGAAGTCATGGGTGAAGAATCATTAAACGACACATTGATGCTTTCGATGATGATCTTTGTCCTTCTGATGAACACACTGTAGGCCTTGGCAGTTTGAGGGTAACCCAGAAATATTCCTTCATCAGCCTTGTTGTCGAACTTGCCAAGATATTCCCTATCATTGATGTTGGGTTTAAGTAAGAACTTTATTGTTGTATTCAAGTTTCTCCTTAGTTTACTTGCTTTGTAATAGTGTAGCTTTACTATTTCCTTAGTATAAATAGTATTTTCCTTGTAATTGTCATTACCAAGACATTAGCAGATTGTGATCAAGATTAGAGCTGTAATTCTGTCTCTCAATCAAATCAGTAACATTTGATGATCTATTCTTTCTACTATTACATTCATCTTGTTCTTGAAGATTTTATCATTTTTGTATGAATCTTGGACTTCACAATTGAGTACAAAGCATTTGCACCCAAAGACATGGAAATATTTGACATTTGGACGTCGTTGGTTGATGAGTTCATATGGTGTCTTCTTGTGCCTCTTGTTGATGATTGATCGATACTAGGTGAAGCATGCAGTGGAAATGGCTTCGATCCAGAAGGTGATAGGTAACTCAGTTGAAGCAAGCATGGTCCTTGCTGCTTCCACTAGGGTTCTGAAAAATGGCATATCTTCCCACATCTGTAGCAGCGTATATCATCTTTCCTTTCTTCTCCTTCTCTTATATCCTCTTTTCTTTCTTGATGAAACTTCATCAGCTTCTGATCTTAGGAAGGCTGGTACTTCTCCCTTATGGAGTCTCTTCTTTCATAGGGCTTCTTGAGAAACTTCTTCTAGAATTGTTTAGTTATCAAGGCCAGAGACTTGGCAAAAGCTTTGAGGTCATCATCAGAATCAGATGGTTCTTCTTCGGATTTTGAATCCACTACTAGTGCCTTATTGCTTTTCTTCTTGTGTTATCTGATAGAACTCCTTGTAACTTCCTTCTCTTCTGCAGCAAGGGCGAGGGGTCCTCCGATGGACACTTTTCTCTTCAATATATCCTTCTCTTGAGCAGCAAGAGTTCCATAGACGTCATGAAGTGACAAACTGTCTAAGTCCTTATTTGCTTGGAGTGACATTGACAGTTGAGTCCATTCATTGTTGAGACTTTTGAGAAATAAAACGTTGTTTTCTTCTTTCGTCCTAACGATGTCATTTTGGCGACATTGATTAATCAATGTGTTGAAACGATCATAGGTCTTTTGAATCGGTTCATCAGGTAGTGCCTTGAAATTAGTGTATTCTTTTAGGCATTGCCCACTATGATTTTTCTTTGTTTTCGCACCTCCTTCCAGTTGGCTTGCCAGTTCATCCCATATCTCCTTTGCTGTTGTGCAAGCATCGAGAGACTGGAATATATTGTTGGGAATGGCCATAATGATCAGTCTTTTTGCCTTCTTGTCTGCCTCTACACGTTCAAGGTCATCTTCATCCCAGTTCTTTTCGTCTTTTGCCATGTAGTAGGTAGCAACTTCTGGAGTTGTGCTTGTTCCAGGGACTCTTGGAACAAGAGTCTGAGGAACATATGGGCCTTCCATGACAGATTTGTGGATATTTTTGTCCATCCCCTCCAGGAAGTTCACCATTCGTATCCTCCATTGTGGATACTCTTCTCTTTGTAGAGTTGGAGTTTTGGTGAGGGAACTCACACTATATGCAGAATTCCAGTTGGCCATGAAAATTTATTAAAGACAAAGAATATGCTTTTTGGAGAAAAAGAGTACGAATTTACATGGATGAAAATTGAGAAATTATTGATCGTTTTTTATTGAAAAGCAATCAATTGGCTCTGATACCAATTGTTTATCTCAGATCTCTCAATAACATAAATATTCAAGTTATGAGTAACCTAAATATATCGTGTGGATGGAAAAAATTGTGAAGAATACAAGGATATTCAATATAATATTTTAGTGTCAAATGATTCACTATTATTGAAATGATTGGGTGTAAAAGCATAAACGATTACAAGAATAATAAGGCCTATTTATACTAGTAATCTAAATATGGAGATTGCTATCTATGAAAGATATATCACAAATCTCTTATGGAAAGGAAGCAATATAGAAATATGGAAACTAAATAAAGCTAAACAAGGTAAAGAAAATCCAGCTGTCGATTTGCCATCTCCAGCTATCTTTTTTAGGACGTGTTCAACCATGAGTCTTTGGGTATTCTTGAATGAGTACCTCTGGTTGAACTATTGTGGAAGACTCCAAGTGTTGGTAACCAGAGGGTTGTGGAGATGTGCAGTTCATCGCACCTATAGACCTTCATCGCATCTCTGGTTGTACAGGGCACTTAGACTTTTTCCTTGCGAGTCTTCCATCGGCCTTCTGCTCTTTCACACTTGTATATTTTTCATTAATTTTATAAATAAGAATGATGGGGTCTAACTGTTAAACCCAGATCTGATAGTAAAACAATTTAACAGGAATGTAAAATGAGAGATTTGTAGAAGAAGATGAATAGAAATTGGCCGCCGCTTTCTTTATTGAATACAAACTCCCTCAAAAACCCTAATCGACTCTCATGGGATGTGTTTGAATCTGTGTGTTACAAAGTGTTGATCATTCATCTCACTTCTATTCTATGTCTGTATCACTTCTTATATAGACGATATTTACATGATATTTGAATCCTATAAATAAGGTAACTAAATCATATAAACAAGGAAATAATCATTATCGAAAATGGGATCARYAYCATCCTTCAAGATTTTGAAGATAGTCATCCAGAGCATAGACCAACCAGAGGGGTTATAGAGAAACGCGGTTCATCGCCCCTATGGACGTTCATCGCACCTCTGGTCGTCCATAGGGGCTCTGATCGTTCATAGGGGCTCTCATCCTAAAGGACTTAGAGTCCTGAGTCTCTGGTCAATACAACAAGAGGCTCTGGTCGTTCATAGGGGCTCTTGTGTTCTTCCATACTTAGTCGTTTTAGCACAGCAGCATATTTAGATCTTCCATCCTTGGCCCCGATTGCTTTGATAAAACTTTTCGAATAATTAAGATCATTTTTGGTCCTAACAATCTCCCCCAAAGTTTTATGAAGCAAGCATCCTCATGAACCCTTCTAGTCTTCTCCCCTCTGCATTCTGTGCAATCAAAGGTGTTGCATTCACATTGAATCTGATTTGGTCTAAGAATTGAAAATGAAGATTAGAGAGCTACATTCAGGGGGGGGGGAGCTTGAAGATTCCATCCATATCAAGCACACTAAACCTTTATTAAAGAAAGTAGAGGTGAGAAGACCTGAAAGTTTCATGAGGATGCTTGCTTGCTAAAACTTTGGGGGGAGATTGTTAGGACCAAAATTGATCCTAATTATTCTAAAAGTTTATCAAAGCAATAAGGGCCAAGGTTGGAAGTCTGGAAGATGACAAGAGCCTGTATGGACGACCAGAGCACATATGGACGACCAGAGCCCCTATGGACGACTAGAGCCTCTGGTTGAATTGACCAGAGACTCTGGATTCTAAGTCGTTTAGGACCACAGCCCCTATGGACGACCAGAGGTGCGATGAACGTCCATAGGTGCGATGAACTGCGCGTCTCCATAACCCCTCTTGTTGGTCTATGCTCTGGATGACTATCTTCAGAATCTTGAAGGATGGTGCTGATCCCGTTTTCGATATTGATTATTTACTTGTTTATAGGATTTAGTTACCTTATTTATAGGATTCAGTTATCATGCAAACATCGCCTATATAAGAAGTGATACAGGCATAGAATAGAAGTGATATGAATGATTGTTCAGGTCATCTTCATCGGATGATGAAGATGAATAGAAATTGGCCGCCGCTTTCTTTATTCAATACAAACTCTCTCAAAAACGCTAAACGACTCTCATGGGATGTGTTTGAATCTGTGTGTTACAAAGTGTTGATCACTCATATCACTTCTATTCTATGCCTGTATCACTTCTTATATAGGATTGGTGATTGCTGGTAAATAAATTATTAAGCTCTTACAGATTCATATTTACAAGGAAAGACGACGAACAAATTTTCAAGATATGGGCGATAAATATAGGTTTGACAAAGAAAACGCCAATTGCCTTAGGCTGTGAGCACCATGAACTCCTGTTTAAGCCTACGCGTAGATCTGACAAAATCAAGGTTCAAAAGATCGACTGACTCCAAGAAACTCCGTCAAATAAACCAAAAAAATTTATGATCAAAAAAGGTTCGTATTCATCCAAGAACAAGAACAAAACCCTTAAAAGGAATTTGATTAAAACATTTAATCATATGATGAATCGATGAATTTTGGGTCCAAACTGCAGTCGAACAGGAAGCAGTTCATGAAAGAGTATTGTTCAAGAAAATTTAATCTACTATAGAAAGTTTGAATCGATAGAAGTTAATCGATTTGGCTCTGATACCAATTGTTAAACCTAGATCTGACAGTAGAACAATTTAACAGGAATATAAAATGAGAGATTTGTAGAAGAAGATGAATAGAAATTGGCCGCCAATTTCTTTATTGAATACAAACTCTCTCAAAAACCCTAATCGACTATCATGGGATGTGTTTAAATCTGTATGTTACAAAGTGTTGATCATTCATCTCACTTCTATTCTATGCATGTATCACTTCTTTTATAGGAGATATTTACATGATAACTGAATCCTATAAATAAGGTAACTAAATCCTATAAACAAGGAAGTAATCATTATCGAAAATGGGATCAACACCATCCTTCAAGATTCTGAAGATAGTCATCCAAAGCATAGACCAACCAGAGGGGTTATGGAGATGCGCGGTTCATCACACCTATGGACGTTCGTCGCACCTCTGGTCGTCCATAGGGGCTCTAGTCATCCATAGGGGCTCTGGTACTAAAGGACTTAGAGTCCAGAGTCTCTGGTCAATACAAGCAGAGGCTCTGGTCGTCCATAGGTGCTCTAGTCGTCCATAGGGGCTCTGGTCGTCCATAGGGGCTCTGGTCGTCTTCCTGACTTAGTCATTTTAGCACAACAACATCTTCTGATCTTCCATCCTTGGCCCTGATTGCTTTGATAAAACTTTTAGAATAATTAGGATCAATTTTAGTCCTAACACTAACACTTCTACTCTCTTGATGCCTGTGATTCTACAAATGATATATGGGATCAAGTTGCGAACCAACTTGAAGGAGGGATAAAAAATGAAGAAAAATCGTCGTGATCAATTTCTGAATGTGTACAATAGTGTTAAGATTCTTCTTGATGAGCCTATCAAGCAGACTTATCACATATTCGACACTCTAATGAACAAATGCATAAAGTGCGACGTGGTTAGAACTCATGAAGTGAACAACATGCTCTTCTTGAAAAGGTTGGATGAAGAGTGGGCGAACCTCTCTATTTCTCTCAAGGAAAATCAAGATCTGGAGCAATGGACGTTGTATGATGTGTATGGAACGTTGTAGGCCGAATAGAAGGAGTTGCAGAAGAACAAGGTCTCTCTGGGTGGATCTATGGCTCTAGTCTCTAATTCCAAAGAGACTAGCTCTAGCCAGCCATCTAGAAAAAGGAGAACCATTGAAGATATAAGGAAGAGAATAGAGGCTCTGGTGATAGAGAGTGAGGATGAGAATAGAACATCGAGCTCTGATGATGATGATATTAGTGCATTTGCGCACTCCTTGGCTCTTATTACCAAGGAATTTGATAAAATGTTTGGGAAAAGGGTGTTCGGTAGAAGAGGAAGAGATAATATGAATGAGAGGTACAAGGATAGGGCGTATAAGCGAAAGAACCCCCCTCCTCAAGTCATGAAGAAGAAGGAGGAGCAACCAGAGAAGAAGAAGCGAGGGATCATATGCTACAGATGCGGAAGACCCGACAATTTCTCAAAAGAGTGCAAGGGTTCTCTAGTTAAGGACAAATTGTACTGCAAAAAATAACTACAAGTACAATCGAGCCTAGAGGAGCCTAATGGCGGAACAAGAGAAATGGGTATTTGACTCAACTTCAGATGAGGATGACTAAGCACACTTTTGTGGGATGGATATTGATGAGGATGCAGAAAAGTCTGGATCTAGCTCTGACCCTCAGGTATGTTCTACCTCTGGCTCTACCCTTTTTGAAGTAGAGCAAAACATATCTCTCTTAACAAAATATTTTATCAAACTTCAGTAGAAGCTCTTAAGGGAAAAGGAAAAGAGAAACGTGATCGAAAAAGAAAAGAATTTCTTTAAACGAGAGACAGAGATTCTGACGATCGAAAATAGGGAGCTCTCTGTAGAGAAGAAGAAAATTTTAAAATCTAAACTCTCTACATAGATGTTTTTAAAAACAGAGTGCTCTGAACTTAAGAAGGCAAGTCAAAAGAATGACAAACAAATGATTGAGAAAGAGCATGATAGACTGAAATCTTTGGACCTTAAAAACTATTTTCAAAATAAAAGGGAATTCTTACACCAAAGCTTACAAAGAAAAAACCTCTTGATCAAGAAATATCAAGATGCTCCGTAGGTATATGAAAAGATCAATTCCCAACAACATAAAACAGGCTTAGGTTATGTTGACCTAGACCTAATCTAGAAGAAGAAACCAACTCTTGAATCTGTTTTTCATTTAGGTGTGTGGAAAAAACCTGATTATCCTGCTCTACATGAACCATCACCATTTAAAAGAACAAAACTTGAAGTGGAGCCAGAGCAAGAAGGCTTAATTTCAAAAACACCTTTTACTCTTCTAAAAGTGTCCTTGGACCAAAATAAGTTGATCTCAAAAGCATATAGAAGACAATGGAAATTTTTAGCTTTAGTAACCACTATAAAGAGATTTCAACTCAAAAGGGTGATGAAGTCAAACCTAAATTTATAGAAACAAGGGATAAAAGAGTTCCTGAAGAAGAATTTTTCAAAACTCTGGATCCAAGTTTATTGGAAGAGTTCATAGAGAAAGTAAGACAAGTGTTTGAGCAAGATCTGATTAAGGCCTTGAATCATTTCTCTATGTCTCAACAAAACCATCCAGAGGAAAATAACAAAAATACTTTTCAATGTTCCTCATCTATGGAAAAGGATGAAACGGGATTTGATATCTATCCATGGGAATCTAATGATTTAAACAAATTGCAAGATCTTACTGATGAAGAATTTTTTCAATCCAAACTCAGAGAAGATTCTTCAATTATTAAAACAACCACAAGAGCTCAATGAAGACTCCAACATTCTAAGTCCTAAAAGAGGTTTCTTGACTCTGAATTTGAGCCAAACGGGGACTTGATTACAGAGCATTCTGAAAAAAAAGATAGTGGTGCTAGGACCAGAAGTTGACAAACTTCCAAACAGGATCCCAAATAAATCTGTTCCAGCAAGGGACTAGAGGAAAAAGGTTCCCATGTGTCCTGATTTCATGGATATGTGTATAAAAGCCAAGTCGTGCTTTGACCTAGAGAAGGAAAATAAGGATAAAGAGCTAAAGTCTGCAACCTCTATATCTAATCCTCTAAACTCTGTATTTCATAAGCCTATTAAGTTCACTCGGGAACATAAAGGAAAAAGGGCTGCTAAATCTAAATCTAAATCCTCTATTTTAGAGAGGCCTCTGAAGTCCAGGGGAAAAAAGAGGAACAAAAAAAGGCAGCATGAGATGACTAAGGCAGATTTTAATAAGCAATATAAACTAGATAGGGAGTTCAATCGAACAACTAATGCTAGGAATAATTGTAATAATAAAAATCCTAAGCTTTACGAATTTAATAAATCTTTTTGTCACCAAAAATGTATTCATAATTGCAAATGTTTGTCTCTATTGCGGCAATTAAAAAAACCTTTTCAGTCCTAACTGCATTCTTTATAGGTCACCCAAAAGAAAGTCTAAAAAGAGGAGAAAAAGTAGGCTCCTTAGGCCAAATCTGGCAAAACATCTTTTGAGTTTGGTAAATCGGGTGTTGAGGCAGATCCTTCCCCCAAACATAAATTTGAGTCTCCTCAGCATAATCATAAAGGACACATTATGAAATTGGTACCTAAAATCTCTAACTTGTTTTGCAGAAACAACGTGTGCACATCTGGTACCTTGACTCTAGATGTTCAAGGCACATGACTTGCAACAAAAAGTTACTCTCCTCTTTTAGAGGACGTGTGACTTTTGGTGATAACAGACAAGGACAAATAAAGTGGTATGGAGTTCTCCATGAAGGTAAGGTTTCTGTATGAAAGGTTGCTTATGTGACTGGGCTAAAGCACAATCTGCTCAATATAAATCAACTTTGTGATTCAGGCTACCATGTCAACTTCCAAAGGGATTTTTTTTCATTGGTGTCAAAATCTGTTCAACAGATGCTAAGAGCCAATCGTAAGGGTGATTTATATCTTATGAACTTCTCACCATAAGATGACGCAGAGACCCTCTGCCTCATATCACACAATAGTGAAGAAGCCTGGCTCTGGCATCACAAGCTGTCTGATCTTAACATTCCAAACATAGAGAAGCTTGTTAAAAATAATTTGGTTGATGTACTACCAATGGTAAAGTTCGAAAAGCAACATTTATGTCCTGCCTGTGAGATGGGCAAACTCAAAAGAGCATCTCATAAGGCAAACACAGATGTTTCTTACATCAGACCTCTGCATATGCTTCATGTGGACCTCTGTGTTCCAATCTTTGTGGTCCAAACTCTGTGCAAAGCTTGTCTAGCAAGAAGTATATTCTATTGCTTATTAATGAATTTACTAGATATATTTGGATTAAGTTTGTATGGAAGAAATCGGATGTTCCAGAGTTATTGAATAATCTAATGATCATAATTCAAGTTCTTCTACAGAGCATAATTCAAAAGCTGAGGAGTGACAATGGTATAGAGTTCAAGAATGCAAAGATTGACGAGTACTGGCCAAAGAGGGAATATCCCAAAACTTCTCTGCTGCAACAAAATGGCGTAGTAGAAAGGAAGAACAGAACTCTGATTGAAGCTGCAAGAACAATGTTCGTAGCCTCTGGTCTTCCAACCATTTTTAGGCAGAAGCAATCTTGAATGCATGCTTTATGCCAAATAGAGCCTGTGGTTAAGAAACATTTGAAAATTCTTTGTGAACTTATCAACGAAAGAAAACCAAATGTCAAATTCTTGCACATCTTTGGTTGTGGGTGCTTCATCCTAAATGATCGTGATCACCTTGGTAAATTTGATAAGAAAGCAGATGAAGGCAAATTCTTTGGATACTCTAGAAATTCCAAAGCTTATAGAGTCTTCAACCTCAGAAGCACGACGGTCATGGAGAGAATCAACGTCTCATTCGACGATAAAGAACTCATGACTTTAGAGTTCTCTAGCTCTGAACTAAGCCTAATCAGGTGACCCAATTCTCTATCGTAGTCAAGGGATTTGGAAATCGAGCAACTTTACAAAGACTTCTTTTATGATGAACACATTTCTTTGCATGCAACCAGAGGTGCCTCTACATGCGTTCAAGGAGATCCACAATCTTCAGGTTCATCCATCTTTGACTCTTCTAACTCCTCTACTCCCACTTGTGATCACACAAATCCAAAACCAGAGCTTCCTAGCTCTAAAGCAGAAGCTAGTTCGCCAGAGATAACTATCTTTGTATCTGAACCTGGTCTGTCTGTACCACTATGCGAGGGGGAAAGCAGAGCCATCATCACCCACAACGAGCATAACGACATATATTTTAATGGAGCAAGATTTCACAACTCCACCATATATGCACCCTCGTATGACAAGATGGACCAAAGATCATCCCTCACACCAAATCTTTGGTGAACCTTCAAGTGGTATAAAGACAAGAGTTGCCACTGCCAATGAATGTTTGTTTGTAAACTTTTTAAGTGTGGTAGAGCCTTAGAAAAGTTCATGAAGCCCTACAAGACCGAAGTTGGGTTGATGCCATGCATGAAGAGCTTCAATAGTTTGAAAGAAACAAGGTATGGACTCTTGTTTCTTTTCCAAAGAATAAACTTGCAATTGGTACTAAATGGGTTTTCAAGAAAAATAAGGATAAGGATGGCATTGTAATTAGAAACAAGGCCAGGTTAGTTGAAAATGGCTATTGACAAGAAGAAGGCATAGACTATGATGATACCTTTGCACTAGTAGCAAGGCTAGAAGCTATACACCTATTTATATCCTTTTCTGCACATAAGGGATTCCGAGTCTATCAAATGGACGTAAAGAGCCATTTTAAATGGTAAGCTAAATGAGGTAGTCTATATGCAACAACCTTCTGGGTTTGAAAGCTTAATAGACCTAGAGTATGTTTATTTCCTAGACAAAGCTCTGTATGGGCTCAAGCAAGCGCCAAGAGCCTAGTATGAATGACTCTCGTCCTTTTAACTTCCTATGGTTTTGGAAAAGATAAAATCGACACTAGTTTATTTATTAAGATGAATAAAGGCGAAAATGCTTATAGTCCAGATCTATGTGGACGATATTATCTTTGCTTCAACAAACTAGAGGCACTGTGACAAGTTCTCTACATTGATGAAGAGTGAGTTTGAAATGAGCATGATAGGAGAATTAACAATCTTCCTTGGCCTCCAAATAAAACAAAGAGAAGACGCTATCCTCATTAATCATGCCAAACATGTCTCCGACATCTTGAAGAAGTACCAATTTCATAACTCTTCTTCAATGAGAACACCAATTGCCATGGTCACTAAGATTGACACAGATCCATCTGGAAAATAGGGTGGATGTTAAGACATATCGTGGAATAATTGGGTTACTATTGTATGTCATGGCTAGTAGACCGGACATAATGTTTGCCACTTGTCTGTGTGCTAGATATCAAGCAAATGCTGAGGAATCTCACATCTCTGTTGTGAAAAGAATATTTTGATACCTCAAAAGGGACTCAATTCTTGGGTCTTTGGAATCCTAATCCTTTTGGCTTTGATTTACTTGCATATACATATTCTGATCATGCAGGATGTAAGCTCCATAGGAAGAGCACATCTGGGAGCTCTCAACTACTTTGCAACAAGTTGGTCAATTGGACATCCAAGAAACAAAACTGTGTGTCAACATCCACTACAGAAGCAGAGTATGTAGCCGCAGCAAGCTGTTGCTCTCTAGTGAAATGGATGAAGACTCAACTCTAGGATTATGGAATTGATTTCGATAAGATCCCTATTCTTTGTGATTTAGAAAGTGCAATAGCCATCAAAGATAACCCTGTGCAACACTCCAAAACAAAGCATATTGATGTTCGATACCACTTCATCAAGGACCATGTGGAGAAATATATGATTGAAATGTCCTTTGTTACCATAGATCACCAACTTGCAGACATATTCACTATGTCTCTTTGTTGGGTTTGAGTTAGAGCGTTAACGTTGTATTCAAGTTTCTCCTTAGAATAGCTTTATTTTGTAATAGTGTAGTTTTACTATTTCCTAGTATAAATAGTATTTTCTTTGTAATTGTCATTACCAAGTGATTAGCAAAGTGTAATCAAGATTTTCAGCTGTAATCCTCTCTCTATCAATATAATCATTCTTTGAAGATATTCTTTCTACTTTTATATTCATCTTAATTCTTGAAGATCGTATGATGTTTGTATGATTTTGGACTTCACAATTGGTATCAGAGCAGACTGCAGCAGTTTGATTAGAGGATTGAACAGATTTTGCACATTTTTTCACGAATTTTCTGAAGATTCATCGATCTGGGTCATCATGTTCATCACTGTTCTTCAGAGTTCTTCATCCAGATTGGGGTGGGGTTTTGATCTTAAATCGGCCAAATTTTTAGTGTTATTAGTAAAGATTTACATCGCTAGATTTGTTTTTACATTTCGAACAATCTTGATTCACACTATTTTTGATTTTAAGCAAGTTTTAAACCATTTTTAGTCGAAAATTGATTTTTCGTATTCTAGAAAACTTTCTTCAAAACTCATATTTTTTCATGTTTGATCCAAATTTTCGTTAAAAAGTGTGAAATTTTGTGTTTTTGATTGAATATTAGTCCGATTAAAGCTTGTGCGATTTAGGGTGTTATCCGCTTAACTCATGTGCGATTTAACATCTGTGTGAATTGAGTTGCTTGATATAGGTTATCTGGACAACACTTGTGCGGATCATTAAGTGATTTAGCAATTCGCCTGGTAAACCGTTCATAACTTGTGTGGATAAGTGTGCGATTTAAACGATCCAGCTGGTAAGTCTTTAGTAACTTGAACGGATTAGTGACCGATTTACATAATCCGACTTGTAAGTCTTTGAAGGTTTGTGCGATTTCTATAATCCGCTTGGTAAGACTCTCAAGTTGTCTACTTGAGCGATTTATAATTGTGATCATATATACTTTGGTGATTGGTCGGATATTGACTTCTTGATCGATTTATTACTTTGACTTTTCATCGATTTGTTTTAAAAGGACTTATACATATTTTGACTTGTTGACTTAGTTGACCACTGACTTGTTGACTTGTTGACTTTTTACGTCCGATCTTCATTTTGGATTTTTGACTAAGTGTTGAAAACCTCCGATTCGAGAATTTTTAAATCAAATTGAATTTTGTGCCTTATCCGTATTTCATTTTGCATAATCCGTGTGAATTTTGAATTTTTGGTTAAAATCTAGTTAAGTGTTTTGGGCGATTTAAGTTTGCTTGTTGTCCGGACTTCTAATCCGGATAACTTGAATATTCTTTGTTGACCGGACTTTCAATCYGRATAARCTTGACCRGATTACTAATCCGGATAAGTGTTTGTGCATAATTTGTTCTAAGTGTTGAATGTGTGCGAAGTTTTGTTTACATATTATCAGATATATTTTTGTAAACTGATCTTTTAATTCAAACTTTGAACTGCAGTTGATTCTAATTCATACAAATTGATACGATGAGTTCACGAGAAGCAATGGCTATTGGTACTGATACCAAGCCACCTGTTATATTTTGTGGTGATTACAATCAGTGGAGAGACAGATTCCTGAATTTTATTGACAGAATGAAAGAAGGTGATCTAATAATGAAATCTTTAATGGAAGTTCCTGCTGAATTCTTCATAGAGGTAGAAGCTGATATAGTAGCAGGCATACCTGCACAGAGAGTTCCTAAACTAAAGCGTCATTATTCACCTGAAGAAAAGGAGAGAGCTCATGCTGATGTGTTGTGCAAATCGTATATGATGCAAGCACTGACTAATGATATTTACACCAGTATTGACAGTCATAAATCATCAGGTCACAGGATGTGGGTTCAAATCGAAAAGATAATGATGGGTTCGAAAGTGGGAACTTAGCTGAAAATCACCAACTGTATTTCAGCCTATGAAGAATTCAAGGCTAAAGAAGGTGAAAGTCTTGATGATGTTTACCATAGACTTGCCAGACTACTAAATGAACTGACAAAGAATGGAATTTCTAAAACTACAATAGAGATTAATGTTAAGTATCTTAACAATCTCCAGGTAGAGTGGAAACCATTTGCCAATCATATCAGATCAATAAACAGTTATCTGATATTGATTTTCATGAAATCTATGAAACTCTGAAACAAAATGAGCAAGATATTTTGGAAATCCGAAATTCAAAGAAGAAAGACAGAGAAGTTGTTGATCCGTTGGCTCTTGTATCTGAGAGAAAGGAAAAGAGATGAAAAAGCAGATCTGGAAATCAAGTAAAGGAAGTTAGTCAGTCAAGTGAGTCTGAAACAGAAGACAATAACAGCTCAAATTCAGATTCTGAAATGTCAGAGATCAAACAGGCAATGGCAATGCTAACTAAAGCATTCCAGAAGAAGTTCTCAAAAAGGCCACTCTCGAACAATCAGAGATTCTCGTCAGGCTCAAAATATGAATACAAAGACAAGTTTGGCGAGAAGAAGAAATATGAAGAAAAGAGGTTCGAGAAGAAATATGAGAAAAAACCGGAAGAAAAGAAGAATTTTACCAAAGGAGTAGCTGATGAAAACACAAAGTGTTATAACTGTGGTAAGCTAGGCCACTTTGCTATAAATTGTAGGAAGCCGGTAAATCACGATACCGACTAGTACAAAAATAAATTTCTTCTGTCCAAACAAAGAGATGCCGGCAAAGCACTTATGGCTGAGGATGAACACTGGTTGAATCTGACTGACGAAGAAGAAGAAACTGAAGTTGTTGCACATGTGTGCTTGATGGCTAAAACAGGTAATGATTTGTCAGGTGAAGAAGAAGAACAGATGAATGATGAGGTATTACATCAATCATGCATTAAACAGATGAAAAAGATGATGCTTAAAATTCAAACTTTCTAGCAAGAATTAAAATCAGAAAAATTGCGTTCAAATAATTTTGAAGATCAATTAAAAACGCAAAAAGAAAAATATACGAAATTATATATTGAAAATGCTGGAAACTTGAATTGGGCWAAGTCTTTGCAATCTGAGTCCAAAATATTTGATGAATCATCCAATGTTTTAAAAGCCGAATTATCTTAATTAAAGGAAAAATATAAATCATTAGCATTAGTTAATGAAGAACAGGTTGCTAAAATAAGTAAGCTTGATTTACAAATAATTCAGTTAAATAAAACTCTGAAGGTTAAAGAAGAAATTTTATATAAATGAGGACAAACTGATCAAACCATCTTTTTAAACAAACCATCTGAAACAATATATTTTAACCCTCGGGAAAGGATGGGGTATGAAAATCCTAAATTTTTAGAAAAAGCTTTATGTTATGCCCCGACCTTATATAATTCTGAATATATTTTTTGTGGTCCCGATTATTCAGTAAAATTTACAAAATCTTCTGACGATGTTGAACAAAAAGAAGATCTTAATCATCAAAGAAAAGACAAGATGCAAGTTCCGTTTAATTATTCAAAAT
>NW_020200774.1:39380-40211 GCF_001531365.2 Cynara cardunculus var. scolymus
ATTTACCCAGTCATGAAGATTTTATTGTTAAAAACAATATGACTGAGGATTCTGATTYACCTTCAGATTTTCAAAACAATATTAATCAAAAACCTGTTTTCGAGAATGATTATTATAAAAAGAGTAAAATAAAAAATAATTCAAGGAAACAGAAGAAGCTTATTAAGAAAAAGAAAGTCTGACATTCAAGTAAACCTGATAATTTTCTTTTTCCTTTTTCAGATAATGCGTTGAAGTTTAAATCTTATTGGAGAGTAAAAGAAGAAGGCAAATCATCTACTCAACTGAAGAAGAATAATTTTACTAAATCTGTATTAAATGATTCGAAATTGAAATAGTTCTGTAATAAGATATTCAGTTGATGAATTATTTGATATTAGAAATAGTAAAAACAGTTGTTCTCCGTGTAGAGTGAATGAATTTCTTAAGTTTTTTACTTCTTTTAGACCATACCAATTCATGCATTATGTGATATCTTCTGTATCTAAGAGCTTCATGTTTAAAGAACGTTGGTCCGGTACGTATAGCATACCGCCAATGAAATTTGAGATTAAAGGTCCTAAACTAAAATGGGTACCAAAACCCAATTGATTCAATTTTGCAGGTTAACCGGCATGTGTGGTTCTTAGACTCCGGATGTTCTAAGCWCATGACTGGTAGAAAAGAGTTACTATCAAACTTTGTTGAATCTTTTGGAGGTACGGTAAGATTTGGAAACAATCAGTATGAGCCTATCCATGGATATAGTGATGTAATTTATGGGAATTTAAAAATTAAGAAAGTGTCATTTGTCGAAGGACTTGGACATAATTTGTTTAGTATAGGTCAATT
>NW_020200774.1:41275-45755 GCF_001531365.2 Cynara cardunculus var. scolymus
ACGGAAAATTTCATTCATCTTATGTATGATGGAATGATTCTCATTTCATTATAAGGGGGAGTATATGTAATAATGAATGAAATATTCATTTTGAACATTGTTAAAGGGGATTTGATGCAAATATCAAGGGGGAGTAACTTTGAAAGTGGCAAAAGACTCAAAAGAAGCGCGACTGGAGATAATCACAGAAAGATTATTTGTGTGCTACAACGACTGAGAGATGTTGAATGTGAAGATCATCTTTATAATAGTTTACTGAAGATTTGTTGTCTGAAGATTTTTTGAAGATCAAATCTTATACATTGTCTCTGACAATCACTGTTCTACTTTGTTATAAGAGAAAATCATTGCGGTTTTACATTCGAGGGGGAGAATGCTAGAAGATCTTTCTCAACAGATGATTACTTGAACATTTCAAGTTGAAGATTTCTTTTGAAGATGACATATTGTGCTTAATGTTTCAAAGTTCAAACAAGGACTTAAAGTGCAGAATTTTCTTTCAAGTCTGAATACAAAGGGGGAGAATGTTAGGACTGAAAATCAGTATTAATTGTATTCGTCTTGAAAGTTAAATATTGTCTATAATTGTAAAAGTCATCGTGTTTGACTTTTCTTAGGCAGGT
The DNA here is from genome assembly GCF_001531365.2 of Cynara cardunculus var. scolymus. Lineage (NCBI taxonomy): Eukaryota > Viridiplantae > Streptophyta > Magnoliopsida > Asterales > Asteraceae > Cynara > Cynara cardunculus. Next base: position 41,899 of record NW_020200774.1, read on the forward strand.
TTGACTTTGACTTGTGTTAGAGGTTTGACCCTATAAATAGGGAAATGTCTTTGTAATTAGTGTAAGAGAGCTTATTGTAAATCTGATATACGTAATAAGAGGATTGACCAGAAATCTAGTGTTGACTTTCTCTCTCAACTATCTTAGTGTTCTTAAATGTTCATATATGAGATTCTGCCATTGTTATGAAGATTGAAGTTTGATCAGTGAATTGTGGGACATACAAGAAATGATAAGGCAACAAATGCTTCAGATTAGCCTCAAAAAGATAAATAGTGTGGACTACACAAATTTATTGGACTCAATTGTGATCAAAAGGACTTGAGGGGTGGACATATATCCTTCTTTTTCAATATCAATTATCTCCAAATGAGAAACTGATAGATAATGAGTTGTGTGCCACAAATGTTAATAAAACACTTATCTTTTGAGAGATAAATGAGTAGCTAGTGGGGTTATGACAAGAGTTGGCCTGGGCTTGCATTTTTCAATATCAGTTTCCAAAGAGTTTGTGAACTAATAGATTGTGTGGTGGCCCGGATTATAATAGATAGTGTGATAACTGGATCCTGGTTACCACCCAAGGTAAATTAATGTGTGATTATCTGATTAAATGATTTCGTGATAGCATAATAAATTGTTATATTGATCATGTTGGTATGTGCATATGTGCATAAGTGTATATGGTAGTGTGAATAAGAAAAAGGGGGCTGATTAGCCGACTTTCCTGATTTGGAAAGTATAAAAGGGMGGTTGAGCCTCCATATTTTCCCTTCTTGCTTTGGCAAAAGTTGTGTGATTTAAAAAGAGAAGAAAGTTGACCGGATTATTCTTGGCTAAGGATTCAAGTGTTTGGTTTCAAAAGCTTGATATGGTGAGTAGTTTCTAAAACTCTTTTGCATAAAGATTATTACTGGTTTCATATGAATTTTGTTTGAATTTGGATAGAAATCAGTGTTTTTACTCTAAGTGTTTATCCGGATATTAAACCGGACAAGGTTTGACCGGATTACTTTAAATCGGACAAAGGATGGACGAAGTATTGTCCGGACTATTTTAAATCGGACAAAGGATGGACGAAGTATTGTCCGGACTATTTTAAATCGGACAAAGGATGGACGAAGTATTGTCCGGACTATTTTAAATAGGACAAAGGATGGACGAAGTATTGTCCGGATTATTTTAAATCGGACAAAGGTTAATCGATGTATTGTCCGGATTGTCTTAAATCGGTTAAGTGTTGATCGGGTTATGATTGATAAGAAAAGTTATATTTTTAAACTGAGAAGTAAGAATACGACCAAATAGTGGCCGAATTATTTTAAATCGACTAAGTAATGAGCGGGGTATTGACCGGACATGTTATCCGGACAAAGATGGTTTATATTCTAAGTGATAAATCGTTCAAGCTTTATGCGGGGTATTGACCGGATTTGTTATCCGGACAAACTTGAAATTTGTTTAAGTGTTAAATCGGACAAAACTTAGGCTGTGTTGTCCGGATAGTTGACCGGATTTGAAGTCCGGCTAAGTCAAAGTTGACCGGATTTGATGTAATGTTGTGTTTTCGATGAGGAATGTTATGTTATCATAAAAAGGAAGTTTTGAAAGAAATATTTTTGTATTGATATTAATTTCAATGGCTGCGGTTTATTTGAAATTATTCTGTGAAAATATTTGATGAGGAAATAAGGGTGGCATATCAAGGAGAGGTGTACCATGGGATAAGGGTGGCATATCAAGGAGAGTTGTACCATGGGATAAGGGTGGCATATCAAGGAGAGGTGTACCTTTGGATATAAGGGTGGCATATGTATGTGTGTTGTATATAACTCATTCTATTATATCCTTTAAGACTACCGTGGTCCGGAGTCTTTATTTCTTTGTGATTTAAATATTTAGGATCAATATTCTTATTGGAAATCATATTTTGGATGTTATTGAGGAGAAAATGTCAGGTTTGGCCTGAAGCTTTAAATAACCTTGTTGGTTAAGAAAATGTTTAAAAGTGGCATTATGTTGAACCTGATTGGTTCAGAGTTTTGAGATTTGAATAAGCAGAATGCTTTGCTTGATAAATGGAAAAGATCTGGTATTACGTTCCTATTTATTCATATATTTGTTATATATATGAAATGATATTTTTCCCTAAAGGTTTTGGTTATTTTTCACCCTGCAATAACATAAATAGGGTATCTCACTAGAACTTTTGGTCTAACCCTCGTTTTACGATTTTAACTATGTGTTGCAGGAGGTTCGGACAGTAAGGGGAAGGGGAAGGTGTAATATTTTCCTTTATGCGCTTCTGCTTGAAGATCTGTTTTGATTRATTAGTACAAGAAATGTATTTCGAAATTTTGGACCTTGTAATTGGTCATGTTAGATTCTTGTACTAAGGGACCCGAATGGAATGATATTATGTATTTCCTTTGTATGAAATATGTATTACATGCAATGTGCGGGTTGGGGCGTTACAGATAGAACAAGATTTTTTTAATCTTTTAATCTTGAACACAACTCTCATCAATTATTTTAACTCACTTCAACTACCCCTCTCATTTACATTTTAAGCTCTACACACATACCCATTTTGCATTTAAGCTCAGGGAGATTTAGGTAGTCGTTTCAAAATGGGTCCTTTGGGTTAGAAATTACATTAGAATACATAGATATAACACGCCAATAATATTTAGCTTTAGGACGTCATTTCCATATAAATCTAACATTAACAAAATATGGTTCCTCCTTTTTAGGCTTTGAAACATTTTTCTTGAAAGCACTTTTCTTTTAAAAAAGAGGACCATTGAAAGCTTTTGCTTTAAGTGGGATATTTGAGTTAGAACTCGAAGCCTTTGACCCTAAAGACTTTTTGCATTTGGCATTAACTGCAAGGGAGTTTGACCCACAATAATTGCAATGTATATCACGTTTATCAACAGATACAAGATCTGGATGAGAAAAAATTTAAAAACCTCAAAATCAGCATCCATATTACACTTTGATTTCACATATTTAAAATTGCAATTATCTTTATCAATAGAAAAATTCTTTACACAAGATGAATTATTCAAAACATTTTTCTCAATCTTCTACCAAGACTTCCGCTTGCAGTCTTAGCCAATCTTTAAAAGTTCTGCAACATAATTTTTTTTTGTGTTAATTGAGCGCTTCGTATTTTAAAGATTCAGATTTAATAAATTTTGCATTTAAAGTAGATTTGACGATTTTAGGTGTAGCCTTAGAAACATTTTCAGTTTTAGATTTAGAAGGCTCTCCTTTCTCAAATTTGCTTTCAGAAAGATCAATGTTTTCAACAACAGTTGTTTTTTGATTTAGAGATAGTCTGAACATCTTATGAACTTTTGGCAAATGATCTTATTGGTCCCAGCCGGGTTTACAATAGTTTTAGATGAACAGTTTGTAGAAGGGCGAGGGGATGAATAAAAACACAAAAAAACTTTGGAATTTAAAAATATATATTGATAGAGAAAGATCAATATAGATTTTTGCAGATTGTTTACAGAATTAGACAAATTTAAGATAACCTATCTAAAACAATCTAAGTTTACACACAAATATACTTAGCCAAATAGAAAAGATTTTCTGAAAGATAAAGACAGAAAGATGTTCTTTTTAAATGTGTGCGTATATGCATGTTCTCTGCATGGAGAGAGCTGATAAGACCTTTAGATTCAGCTAATCATATTAATCAAATAATCTGTATGATCTTTTAGACAATAACAGTGCAGCGGAAACAATATATGAACAAACAGAGTAAGAAATCAACCAAGAACACACAGATGAAGAAAGAAGAACACGAGAGAATAGCTTCAAATGATTTTCAATTGATTGAAAAT
>NW_020200774.1:46525-50918 GCF_001531365.2 Cynara cardunculus var. scolymus
AAGAACCTTAGGATGTTATCCTTATCCAAGAACACAAACCCAAAAACAAGGCTATAAACAATGGAGTTTGGATGACACCTAAGTATCCATCCTGGCCTGTTGTTTGGAGGGGTGATCTTAAGATCTGACTGGGCTCACCTCATTGCTATCTCGAAGTCCTTCTCGCTGTAGTACTTCACTTGTGCATGCATGACCTCGATAAGCCTTTTAAGCGACAGAGCATAGCTTGACCTCCTCTCCATGTATTTGTTAAGTATTTTGTGCAAGAAGATCAAATCAAATACACAGAGGTTGTGGAGGTCAGCATCTGTGAACGTGTATAGGTTTCCGTCATTCCTCTTCATAACGTATTGAGCATAGAGCACCTTCCTCTTCAGCAGGGTCCTTGGAGAAATAGTTTCAAGTGACACAATCACGTGCTCTGAGAAGACTTGCTCACATGGCCTGGTTAGCTTAGAGAACTGGAACTTGGCGTCAGCAGAAGGAATACATGTGAGCTCTGGATCATAGGGGTGGTCTGTGTCCACTGCAGAGTATCTCCATATCAGAATCTCTTTCACATTAGTAACAGGCTCTGTGCGTACTTGTTGCGTGGGAATCTTGCTCATTGATTTGAATATCTCAGAAACCCTTCCTACTGTGGCGGACTCTGGCACTTTGACTTCCTCTTCTTCAAGAATTTGCCTCTGGGTTGACCTTTCTGCAAGGATAGGTTTGACAGTTCCTTGCAGAGCGTCGAACGTACCCGTGGACGTTTCTCCTTGGACTTGTGGGAATTTTGATGAAGAGCCTTCTCCTGCTCTGGGAATGGGGCCTCTGCCTTTTCTTGCTTGAGCTTCTGCCAATGAAGCCTTTAATGCTTGAAGGAGCTCTGGGTCGTCATAATCTTCTTCGTTTATCTGCACTAGCGACTCTGAGCTTGACGACCCCTTTTGTGGTGTCTCATCCACAGCTTTGCCTTTGCCTTTGTCTTTAGGCTCTGGTGCCTTTTCTTTGCCTTTTGAGAACAAGGCAGCTATAGAGTCCACTATCTTGACGCCTTTGACATAAGTCTTCTTTGGCTCATCTTTCTTCTCAGCCTTCTTCTCCCCCTCACGACGATCATGGTCATCATCTCCTTGATCGTCATGGTGTTTGGTGGCTTCTGCCTTGCATGTTTCCAGGGGAGCCTTCTCCAAYCWMTTCADAATCTTGGTGGCCGCCTTCTTCATTTTCTTAATGACCTCTTCTGCGAGCACAGAGGCGTGGCTTATGTCTATCTATGTCGACCACTTCAACTTGGAGACGCTTCGATAGATTTCTCTTCTAAGGAGGTCTCCCTCTTTCGCGAGTTGGGAAGTGCAGTCTCTGATCGCCGTGTTGGAGGCTCGGGCCTCTTTGAAAAGTTGGTCTGTATGTTTACGCATGATATCTCCCAGAGCTTCAACCATCCCATCTAGCTCTCTGCGAGTGGCTAGATGGTTGATATTGGCCCTGGATGACTTGGTATGCACGCCATAAGTGACTACAGAAGCAAACATTTGCCTGATTTCGTCTTTGAATGTTGAGTAGTCTGAATAGCCTGCATAGACGAAATCAGCGGCAAACTGGGCGGCCATCTCTGATAGTTCTGTCTTCAACGTCTGGATTGAAGAAGGATTGAGGGTCAGAGCATTGAACGCCTCTGCAAGATCATCCTTCTATATGACAGAGCTCTGAAGGGTTGAGAGTGTTGTCTTTCGTTCTGCCGTTGTAGAGCTCAACTCCTTCAGAGCCTCTGTGATGGGGGCGAGGTCTTCTGTCATCGTGCACGAGATGAACAAGCTTTTCAACTCGTCCATCTTTTGGAATACCGTTGTGGCGAAGGTTTGTAGCTCCCCCTTCGTCACGTAGGAATCCTGTGTACCTAGATCACCAATACATGGTGACCTAGTAGCCTCGGAGCGTGAGGCGCCCTCAGCGACTGGTATATCATAGTCTGCTCGGGGACTTCCACAGGATCCTCGTACGTCTCTAAGAGGAGAGCCTACCCGTGTTTTGTCGATATCGTGCCTTGTAGGTTCAGAGCCTAACATGGCAAAGGGATCGAGTGTGGACATTGGGTGTTCTAGACCCTCTATCGTGGTGACTCTCACATATGCCATTGAAGCATATTCTGGTTGGTCACTCATGTGTGGAGAGGCAACAGATGCCTCTCTGGGATATGGCGATCCCTTGGGCGATGGGACTCTTGTAGTAAAACCTTCATCCTTTTGAGAGGATGAAGGAGTAGTATGTGGTTGCCCGGCTGTGCGATCGACAGAGGACTRAAGAATGTCCTCTGCGAGGTTAGCTCGGGTTGGGTTTGGCGTGTGCGCTCCTTTTTTAATAGGGGATCCCTCTAGAACAAGGCCCCTAGTAGCGTGGGTAGCACTGGGAGGACGGCTAGGATGTGTACATGTGGTATCTTTTTCTCCCTCTCCTAACTCCACTTCCTCTTCTAAGACGACTTCTGTCCCCAACTCTGTCACGTCGATTGGCGCTTTGAACTCCTGTTGGAGGTTGAAAATGACATCATGGATCTGCGCTGTTGGGGACTCCTCTTGTACGACCTTGCACAACCTTCTGCGCTTGGGAGTAGTAGCCTATGCGGGGCTCTCTGGAACAGCAGCCTCTGTGACCACAACCTCTGTCGGTTGGGCCTTCTTGGTTTTCTTCTTTTTAGGCTTCTGTGGAGTACTACTTGGGCCCTCTTCTTCTGCAGGGCTCTTTTTCCCCTTCTTCTTCACAGAAGAGTCGGCACCCTTCTGTGTCTTCTTGGTCATCTTAGGTGGGGGACTTGGGATTCTAGGGCCAGCTTCACTAACCTTACCAGCCACTTCTGGCTCCTCCGTTCGTCCCTCAACCCTTCTTTTTTCAAATTTCTCACCTAATAGTATTCCTATGCGTGGTGGGGTCTCAGGGACCGGCTCTGGCCTCCTGAATCCACATCTGTAGGCCTTCCTATCTTCGTGACTAAGGAACCTGAGCATGGCTTTTGATAAGGGTCTGGGGCTTCTGTACCCTTGCTCATGCTCAGTTGGATGGAATTCTTTGAACGGGTACAGCCTTGCGTTGGGCTCCATAGAGGGTAGCTTTGCTGCTATCAGATCTCCAAAGACGAGACTAAGGAACCGTTGTAGAATTAAGTTTGGTTGGTTCATGTCTTCATTGGCCTTCTTCTGTGCTTTGACCTTGGACTTTTCTCCCCTTTGTGTCGCGCATTTCGTTTTGATCAATCCAACCATATCCTCAAATATAATTTGTGCGTAATCCAAAGGTAGGTTGAAGTAGATTCCATAGACGATAGACATCATTGCGTGCGAGGTCTGGTCGTGACTTCCCACCTTCCCTGTTAAGCAGCAGTTTACTATGGAGAAATGGGTATTCTAGACAGGGGGTAGTCCTTTGCGCTTGAACTGAGTCCGTTTGACGATTTGGGTCGCATACGAATGGAATTCAAGGAATTGAATTAATTCCTCGTCTGTTGGAGTTGTAGCAAAAGCGTTCAAGTTCAGGGATTCAAGAGTGGGTAAATGCAGGGCTGTTCGCAATTTGTCCACATTTAGTTCCATGGGTACCAATGATTTATTGGTAGGGTGAGAGGCGTAACCCACAATGCTCAGTCCAGAGTTGTCCAATGTTGTTATGTAAGAACTTAAGATAAATTGGGTTATGTAGGACTCAGGGTTCGGTTTGGTAGCGGAAAGGGCGTAGAACAGGGGATGATTTCTTAGAATTTCGAGGAGGGGGAAAGTAAATTCAGGGAAACCTGTGTTTGATGGAACGAAGTAGTAGTTGTTGGGCTTTTTCACGAGCACGACCTTCTCGTATCCGTTTTGGACGAAGGATAGGGCGTGAGACGTTAGAGCTTGGGCCTGTGTGACTTCGTTGTCGTTGGAGACGTTGACTGATTGAGCAGATTCTGAGGTGGAGACATTTTTGCAGGTTTAGCTTGGGAGGTTCGCAAGATGCAGGTTCGCCGGAGAGTATGAGTGTGGTAAAGGTTTTTTATTTGGGGGGAAAGGGGTATTTATAGTGAGAATTTTGAATTGAACCGTTTTATTGATGAAAGGTCGTGATGAGTGGTTTTAGGTTGAAACGGCTCAAAAGGTATGACACGCCGTGTTGGGAAGACGCGCGATTGATGACGTGCGCCCCCTTTTCTGACATGCGCGTGTTGTTTCTAACACTTATCCACAGAACCACGCGCATCATATCAATAGACAAGAACTATTAAGAGAGTTCTGTCAGAGACCTAAGGGTAACAAAGCCTCTGTGATATGTGTCGGGCCTTCTTATAATGTTACACCTTTTTATTACCTAAACGGTTTTGAAAATCCACAGAGAGATGAGTACTTGCTCAGTTCAAATCCACAGAGCCTCTGTTAGAAGC
>NW_020200774.1:55816-96010 GCF_001531365.2 Cynara cardunculus var. scolymus
TCCTTTTGAAAATGGGATTAGATTTAGAAATTTTACTTTTCAAATTATTTGAGGATCTAAAGGTACTCTCTAGAGTTTTGTTTGATTTAAAACCGGGTTTATTATCAAATTCTGAGAAACCTAGACCTCTTCTACCCAAATTTACTTTAATCTTTTTGTAAATATTTTGAGCCTCTTGAAATCTCTTAATTTTAGACTCTCTATCAAGCACATCTTGGTGCAAAAATTCTCTTTCCTTTTGAAAGAATTTTTTAACAGAAGTAATATTACACTTCTCATGCTCCATCTGCCTTAACTCTTCCACCTTGTTTTTCAAGTCTTTTTGAACCTTGGCAAGCTTTTCTTTTGAAGAATTTTCTAAATTTATAAATTTTGATTGCGCTTCTTCGAACATTTTGAAAAATCGATTTCTTTCCTCAGTGAGCAGAATTACTTCTTTTTCACAGAGAGAGAGTTTTTCTTATAAATTGAAATGCTCCAAATGGCATGAATCGAGATTATCGATGATCTCGGTGTAAAGATCAAGAGATTCAAAAAAGGAGGAAGTAGAAACCTCTTGGTTATTTCTGTCAGAGGAGTCTGAATTGATGTCTGCCATCCCACAGAAGAGCTCGTCCTCTGTGTCGGAGTCATCCCATGCGAGAAGACCCTTCTGTTCGTCTTCATCAGAGGACTCATCGGTTACTAGCTCATTTGATTGAGCTACCAGAGACTTCTGCTGGTAGTAGTCAGCCTTCTTTTTATAGAAGGCTTCAGCTTTAGGACCCCTCTGTGGTGCCCTTGGCCCTTTTGACCACCAGTCTGCAGCAAAATGGCCTGGTATGCCACATTTAAAGCAGCCATCTTTTGGCTCTTCGTTCCTCTGCTCTTCCACCCTCTGCGAAGGCTTCTGTTCCTTCTCTCTTGTCTCAGATCTCTCTCCCTCTGCAAAGTTTCTTCTGTTAAAACTTTTAAACTCTTTCCTCTCTCCACCCTTCCTGAMTTCTCTGGTGATTAAGGCCAGAGTTTTCATCATCTCCTTCATGGAGACTTCTTCATTAGAACTGTCATCGCTCTCTGCTATCAATACCTTCTTCTTCTTCTTCTTTTTCTCCTTCTCTTCCTTTTGTGCCTCTTTCCCCTTTCCTGAGCATCCATCCTCTGCGACTAGACCCAGAGGGCCACCATACTTCCTTTTCATTTGCAGACCTTGAGGCTCTTGGCTTTTAAGAGATCCAAACAAGTCTGCTAGAGTCCACATTTCCAAGTCTAGGGTGGCCTTCATGGACATGGTGAGGTGCATCCACTCAACTGCAAGGCTCTTCAAGAATAATGAGTTGTTGTCCTCTGCCATTCTCATGAATCCATACCTCTTGCAGTTACTAATTAAGGTGTTCAGTCTAGAGTATCTGTCAGACAGGGATTCGCCTTCTTTTGCCTTGAAACTGTGATACTCGTCAATGCAAATTGATCGATTGTTTTTGTGTGTTTTCTTACCTCCTTCAATCTGCTTCTCTAACTCTGSCCAAATATCCATGGATAATTGATAGTGATCGATGCATTTAAAGATTTCGTGAGGTATTGCCATAATTAACAATCGTTTGCACTTGCTGCCCAATTCAACCATAATTTTGTCCTCATCACTCCAGTTTGCAACATGACGTGGTTCATAATGCTCGGGAATTTCTRGAGTTGTTCCAGTGGCTGGAACTCTAGGAATTAAGTTCATGGGGAYATAAGGAGGATTATAAAGAAATTCACATATCCTTGGGTGAATTCCTTCCAGAAAATTAACCATTCGCACCTTCCATTGGGGGTACTCCTCACGTATAAGCGTGGGAGGTTTAGATTGAGAACCARTGCTCATGAAAGACGTATTGGCCAGATTCGCCATTGAAAGAAGAAGAAAAAATAGGAATAAGATGAAACTGATAGAATAGAGTAAAACAGGGTAATCTGAAGAAGAAGACTGGTGTTCTTGAGCAAATGTAGATTAATACCAAGAACAGAATAAATCAAATTAGAATTTGATTCCTGCTCTGATACCAATTGATAGGACCTTTAGATTCAGCTAATGATATTCATCAAATACTCTGGATGATCTTTTAGACAATAACAGTGCAGCCGAAACAATATATGAACAAACAGAGTACGAAATCAACCAAGAACACACAGATGAAGAAAGAAGAATACGAGAGAATAGCTTCAAATGATTTTCAATTGACTGAAAAGATTGACAATTAGAATACGGAAGCACACTAAATTACAAAAGGCTAAGCTGCTATTTATACTAGTTCCTAACGACTTTTCTGACATGACCTAGACAAGTGAAATGATCTAAGCCGTTCAAATAAAGCAGATTACAAACATAGTCACGTGATAAGCACGTGCAGCTAGTAGACCTAAGTAAAACAGTGAGAAGTGGTTCTTCACAGAAGATAAACTGTAGACCCTCTGTGAGTCATCCCAGAGGCTCTGCTGGATATGACTTGTATGCACTTGATAACAGAGGACCATTTTCCAGAACCTCTGTGAGAGACAACAGAGGTTCTGTCAATCTTGACTTGTACGAATGATCATCTTTTGTTGTTGGTCCTCTGTGGTCTTCTGTGGTAGAACCCTTCTGTCAACACTTGCAGTAATACTTTTTTCATACTTTTACATTAAATGAAATATGAGAGCTAACAAGAGCACTCGCCTATTTATACCCATTGCATTAAATGCAAATCAGAAGGGTTTGAACATGCGTCAGGATTTAAGAGGAAAACTAGTCCTTTGCTACAGTGAATAGTATAATAGTTTGTTCATCAGCAGACATCCTTTCATAGAGTTGGTGGGCACTAAAGTTGACTAGTCAGCTCCATGCTGTACTATACTCTAGAAAGGGTATGGGTTTGTCTTTTGTGTGTAGAACTACAAGACAAAAACAATCTTGCACAACAAGCTTCATTTGATCATTGAATGCTGGAATAACACTGAAGGTCTCTTCTGTATTTGTTGAGGCTTTGGCAGTCTTCACACATATGTTGACAAGGTTGTAATCACTGAATACCGTTTTGGATCGCGATCCCACCGGTCGCTAATCTTAAGTTTCAGTCTTCGACTTTCACTGAAGGTTCTTTGGTGTGAGTTTTGTCTTCTTGAAGTATCGCTGTCACTGTCAGATTTACAATGCATGTTTTAGTGATCACTAAATAGACTCAGTGATGATTGTTGGAACTGAAAAAACAGAAACATAATACTTTGAAAGGTAAAAGGAATTATCATGAAATCAATGAGAGAGAGGATCAACAATCTCCCCCTATTGGATTATGACAAACCAACATAAAGAAAAAGTTACATATAAAGTACATGACCCTTTTAACTATTGTGGGATCTTTTTCAGTGAGTTAGTTTTTACTTTATAAGTTTTCTTAAGTTACAAGTTTAAGAAAAAGTACAAGAAGGGAGACTGGAACTGAAATCATGTTCACTGACAAGAGATTGTCAGTGACTATAAGAGAATACTGGAACTCATAAACATGTGTTCCTATTACTCTTTTCAGGGATCTTTTTTTCCAGTGATGCTGATGAAATACTTATATTTTTTCAAAGAAAAGATTGTTGGGTCATTGACCAGCATCTTCCTAAATCGAAACGTGGTGCTGGCTGATACGCTATAAGGAAATATGTTGCACCTTCTCCACTAGCAATTGCTTTTGGCGTAGTGGTAAGCGCTTGGATCCTATCATGTGGTATTAGAGCAGGTCACGGGTTCGAATCCCATGGAGTGCATAATAATGCCAAAGGCATGTAGTGCAGCCATTGACTTCTAGCGAATATCTTGTTAGTGCTAGCAGATGCTGGGGGGGATTGTTGGGTTATTGACCAGCATCTTCCTAAAACGAAACATAGTGCTGGCTGCTACGCTATAAAGAAATAAGTTGCGCCTTCTCCACTAGCAATTGCTTTTGGCGTAGTGGTAAGCGCTTGGATCCTAACAAAGATTATAAGTGTTTCAGTCAGTACATTTATAGACTTACAAAATATAAGTTGTACATTGAAAGTAAAAACATAGATACAAAAGACATACAATGAATGAAAAAATTACAAGACATAATTTCATAACTAATCTAGGTCGCTGAAGTCGATGTAGCCAGGTACTTCTAATCCAAGCTCCTTTCAAAGTAGAAATTCCATTCTGATCTTGCGGTCTATCATTTCACCGTATAAATCATTGTCCAACCAATATCTGATATAAGCAAGATGTTTCATAGGACAAAGATTTAGCTCAGACACTCTTTGGAAGCTGTGTTCGCCTTCATAATCAAGGAAAATAAAATCCTAACTCAGACATTAGGTGCACAGTGTTGGGTATGTAAGGACCCTTTGCTGGCAAGGAGAGGTTCAACAATGAGATTTTTGGCTTCTTTGAATCCTTCAGGACTTCGTCTAAGGAGAACTTTGTTTCATGTTCATTCCTCAGGGTTGGTCCGTCATTAGGACTTGAAGATCTTCTTCTTCCACCTTTCTTCCATGATGGCCTTGTAGGTACAGTGGCATATTTTGACATCTTTTTTTATTAGCTTGCTGATGATGTCTTCAATAATTGGCTTGTGCATTAACTTCGAGAGCTGAATGGCTTGGTGGATCTCCAGCCATTCACTTTAGCTATACTGACCTAGGTAGGAAGGATACTGTGTGACAGCATCAAGCTTGTCTCTGGTGATGAGCATTGAGACTAGAACTCCACCATCTTTCATCCTTCCATTGATTGTGACGTTTGAAATAGGGTCAGGACTGATTCTCTTGTTTCAACGATCTTCGCTCCATTTTCTGTCTCGGTTGACTAGCTCCATTGCCTTTTCCTGCTCAGCTTCTACAATAAAAATCAACTTAGCCTAGGCCTTGATAGCATTCACCATATTTTTAGACTTTTTCTTTGAAAGCAACTTAGCCTGGGCTTCTGCAATAGACTAGCACCATTGCCTTTTATGTTGTCCTCAGTCTGTTGTCGTTGAGGTTTGAGTTCTTCCTCAGCGTTGAGTGTCTCGAGTCTTTTAACTTTAGACAAGAAGTCCAACTCACTACAACTAGAGGTACGAAGTGGGATTTTTACTCTAGTTTGGTCGAGTGACTCCTTCAACTTAGATATCTGCTGCTTGGTAGGAAAGCTAAAGGTTGGGTTTTCAGATACCCATTCCTCTAGCTAACCTCAAGTAGTAGAAGGGATGGAAGAAAGTTGGCAGAAATAAGTGACGATAACAAACCTGGAGGATTCATAACTTAAAGGCTCAACAGGTTTTAAGAGTACCTTGAGATTTCCTTCTTAAGCAGCACCTTCGTCTTTCGACTTGGTGTTCCGGTTCTTCTCAGAGGTCTTCTTCTCCTTTTCTTTCTTATTCTCACCCTGGGATGTAGAATTCGTGAGAGAGACTCCTTTCACGACTCTACGGGTTTCTGGTACCACATAGTCAAGTTGTCATCATCGTCGTCTTCATCGTCATCATCACCCAAATCCTTTCCAGCATCAAGAAGGGTAGGAGAATCATCGTCTTCATTGTCATCATCTTCATCATCATCTTCCTTATCACTAGCATCAGTTGCAAAGGTGATAGGAAGGTTTTCGTCACAAGCTTTAGCTCTGATGTTTTCATCAACAACCTCAGCTTTAGGAGCTTCATGGGAAGTTGGCTTTTCATCAATGACCTCAACTTCATTAGTTGTGGCTCTAAGAGCGTTAGCTTCAGTTTGGGTCGTTGGGATCGCAGTAGCAACATCATTTAACTATGTCTCCCCCTCTTTGTCATCAGCATGATAATCAAAGAAGTTATGATGTCCACCATCTCTTCATGCTTGGTCAGCGCTCTGGCTTGAAGAAGACTGCACTTAAGAGTCTGATCCAGCTGGAGATGATTCATCTCTGTGAATGACTATATGGGTGTTGCTACTAGATGTTATAGGAGCTCAAGTGTCTGTTGCATCAGCTCACCATGCCTTGTGAGCTGGGAATTCGCTTCATCAGCTTGCTGGATAGAGCAGAGATGGCCGCAGCATTAGTGTGCACGACTGCTTACACCGAAGAAAGTTATGCTTTGACTTCTCGAACTTCAGCTTTGACAGCTTAGAGGTCAGTAGAAACATCATCCCTGAAAGGCATGCCCCTATGGACTACTTCCATTTTAATAAGGACAGTCTCCACAACAGATAGTATCAGCTTTACATTGTTAGCCATGTTGTATTCTTCTTCCATGGCTGACATCTCTTTGCAAGGACCAGAAAAGGAAAACGTTTGAGCATAAGATAACTCAAGGTTAAAATAAATGATAGGGTAGGATGGAGGAGAACCTGAGGGTTCATCAGAACCATCTGAAGGATTGATGCTGGTTGCTTTCGAGAAGATAGGCCTCCATATACTTTGATGCATCGAGAGGCGCAACCTCAGGTTTTGTGGTGGATGCTTCATCATCAAGGAGGACAATTGCTGATAAGTCATAAGCACGTGTCGAGACCAAAGAAGGAGGAGAAGAGAAAATGGCCGAGACTGATGGAAGTGGTGTGTTCAGCAGTGGCTATGCTGATATTCACACTTTCAGTAATTTGGGTCGCTGATGCGGTTGGGATCGGAGCCATAGGTACGACAGTGATTGTAGAAATCAATGAAGAGATTGGAGAATATGAAGCTAAAGGTGCCTCGGTGGAAAGGCTAGCTTCAATAGCTGAAACCTTTTGAGAGGTAATAGCCCGAGACGTGGGCATCCCCTTTTTGGCTTTCTTGGCCCCCGGTGGAGAACCAAGCATGGGTCTAGAGGAGGGACGTTTGGAAGAAAGGGAGATGGTGGTTGGGATATACTTTAGGGGGTTTCTTTAGTCTTGACCACCGAAGAAAGGGAAGAAATAAATACAGGCACAGTTGCAGAAAAAAATGCATGCACAAGTGCAGAGAGTGCAATGTGTTTATTTATCAGCTTATGATCCAGAATTCTGGATCCAAGCTTGGAGATGGGAAAATTACCTTCTAGATCCAAAGATCTTGGAAAACACCATGGAGAGAAACATGGTGTAGGGTATTACCTTCTCCCTCTGGCGCTTGTTCAGCTTTAGCACCAGATCATCAAAGATCATAGCTACAAAGTTGATCGGGCACTGGCGTATGACAGATACGCCAATGTTGCGTGCGACCCTGGAGGCTTGATCTTGGCAACTAGTCTTGCCTCCCATACATTGAATGAAATGGGAAAACAAGTACTGCCACACCGCAGACATGCTGTTCTTCCCAATCTTCGACAACGACTTGAGGGAATCGCTAGAGTCCTTCTTCGTTGGCCAGGCATAGCCAATATCATCAAGAAAAGCAATGATGATTTTAGTAGAAGAATCACCGACGAAGGGACCCTTTGGGAAGCGAAGGGCGTTCTTTAGCGTTGTAACACCAAGGCTGACAGTCATGTTGTTGAAGGTGAATGAGGTTTTCTCCATCTGTTGACCATTCTTGTCTATGTCTTGAACAACTTCAGGAGTTAGCCAGAACTACTGAAGGACTTTATTCACCATTACAGATTCATGGGTAAGAGCATAGGAAATGGGAGAGTTTCTGAGGAAGTTAGCGGCTTCCTCGTAATAAGATTTGTTCGTCGGGATGTCCAACAAAGCCACATTAATGTTTGTCTTGAAGGACATTTCGTCGATCATAAAGTTCACGTTTTTGGCAGTCAATTTTTGTTATATGTAAGAAATAAGAGATAACAGATTCGTTAGTAGTCCAAAATTAGAATGTGAGCTATTAAGTTTTAAACAATGAAACTTCTTTTGAAAAATCCACAAAGAAAATATTAGGGTTATTCAAGAAGAAAAAAAAGTTTTTTGAAACTTTAGATTATAACCAAGTAGGAAAATGTGTTAATAATCTTTATGTTTGTAGTTTAAGAGAACAAGTTCTTAAATAACCAAACAATAGTTTCATGAAAGAATAAGAAGAACATATCAAATAAGAAAGAAGGATGTTAACCTTTGAGATTTAGGAGAAAAAGTCGAAGGGTTTTGAGAGCATAAGATAAAAATGAGAGGAGAAGTCTCATATTTATAGGTAGAAGGAGAGAAAGAAAAATACGACTGTTGAAGACGTGCAATGATGAAAAAGTAGCACGTTCTCATCCACGATTAGATGAAATTTTGAGTAGTCGCATATGTCAGAACTGTATGCACGTCCCAAAACAAAATCGTATCGTAAAAATAAAAATGTAGTCATAAAAATGGTTCATTTTCTATATCTTTTAAAACAAAAATGTTTTAAGAAATTCAAGAGCCACTTTCTTAAGAATATGAAAGAGTATTGAAAACGTTAAGTGATAAGAAGAATCACTTAATGAAAAGACATTTTAAAACATTTGATCACTGAATAAGAAAAGCTTCAGCGATAGTTTTGTTTTAAAAAGGAAAATATCATAGAAGGATATATTTCCATAAAAGATTCAGTGCTAAAAGAAACATTGAAACTATCTTTTAAAAACTTTTGAATCACTGAATGAAGAAAGGTTCAGTGATCATTTTGATTTTAAGATAAGATAAGTATAGTAGAGAGATATGCTTACTTAAAAATGTTCAGTGATAAAAAGAATCACTGAACAACTTTTAAAACGTTTTGATCACTGAAGAAGAAAAGCTTCAGGGATAGTTTTAAGTTTTAAAGAAGAAGAAATAGTATACATACCTTACAGAGAATAGATATATTTACTCAAGAGTTCAGTGATAGAATAAGAACACTAAATCATTTCACTTACTGAATAACGCGTATAGCTGAAGGAAATTAATTCTCAACGTTTAGCATTCCAAGTTCGCTAATCAAGGTGTTAAATCGTGTCTCATCAAGAGGCTTCGTGAAAAGGTCAGCGAGTTGGTAATGAGTATGAAAAAAGTGAAGTTCAATATTACCATTCATAACATGTTCTTTGATAAAATGATATCGGATCTCAATATGTTTGGTCATGGAGTGAAGAACATGGTTGTTTGCAATCGCAATAGCACTTGTGCGATCACAATAGATAAGAATCTTTGAAAATTGAAGATTGTAGTCACTGAGCTGGTTTTTCATCCAAATGATTTAGGCACAGCAACTTCCAACGACAACGTATTCATCTTAAGCAGTTGATGTGGACATTGAGTTTTGCTTTCAACTCGTCCAGCTCAACAACTTTCCACTTAGAAGCTGACAGCCTCCAGTGGTGCTTTTTTTTTTCAATTTTGCGACCTGCAAAATCACTATCCGAGTAACCTATTAGGTCAAATCCTAAACCCTTAGGGTACCAGAGGCCCAGGTTAGGAGTTCCCTTCAAGTTTCTGAAAAATGCGTTTTACAACAATCAAGTGGGATTCCTTAGGTTCAAATTGATATCGTGCATATAGACAAGTTGAATACATGATATCTGGCCGACAAGCTGTAAGATACAGCAAGGAGCCGATCATTCCTCTATAAATAGTTACGTTGACAGACCTTCCATTTGGATCTTATGGAGAGAGAGAGGTGAAGCCACTGGAGTTTTCATAGATGAGGTGTCAGAGAGATCAAACGTTTTCAGCATATCATGAACATACTTACTTTGACTGATGAAGATACCTTTATCGGATTGCTTGATCCGGAGACCTAAAATGTAGGTTAGTTCTCCCATCATACTCATCTAATATTCCTTCTTCATCATTAAATCGAAAACAAAAAAAAAAAAACGATTAGAGGAACCAAAAATAATATCATTGACATAAATTTGGACTAGAATGGTACGACATTTAAATTTCCTAAGAAATAAGGTCTAGTCAATCTTTCTAGGGAAAAATTTCTCATAAATGAGAAATGAGGAGAGTGTATCATACCAGGCACGGGGAGCTTGTTTTATCCCATAAAGAGCTTTATCCGAACGATATACATGGTTTGGATACTTATGGTCAAGAAACCCTGGAGGGTTTTCAACATAAACTTCCTCTTGGAGTTTTCCATTTAGGAAAGCACTTTTTATATCCATTTGGTAGACTTTGAAGTCTCCAAGGGCAGCAAAGGCTAGAAAGAGTCGAATAGCTTCGAGTCTAGCCACTCGTGTGAAGGTTTCGTCATAATCGACTCCTTCTTCTTGTCTATAACCCTGAGCAACAAGACCATCCTTGTTACAGGTTACCGCACCTTGTTCATCTAACTTGTTGTGATAAACCTATTTAGTACCTATCACAGTTTTGTTAGACGGACGTGGGACAAGGTACTAGACTTTATTCCTATCAAACTCATTGAGCTCATCTGGCATGGCAATGACCCAACTATGGTCTAAGATAACATCATTGGTTTGCTTGGGTTCAACTAAGGAAAGGAAGTTGACAAAGAGACAAATATTATATTGATCAGTGTTTGAAGTAGAAGCAGGAACGCAACTAATGGGCACTACAATGATCTTTGAAGAAGGTTTGCATATGTTATTTGATGCAAATAGAATGATAAGTGGATCATCATCAGCTTCTGGAGAGTCAGCGTTGGGTATGTTGCTGAAGGAAGCTTCAGGTTGTCCAACATGAGTGAACATCCAGTTTTCTAATTCTTTGTCATCATTATTGATTGGTTTAGAATTTGCTGACTGAGATTCGTCAAAGGTGATATAAATAGTTTCTTCTATTGTCTGTCGGCGTTTGTTGAATACTCTGAAGGCTTTGGATAATGAAGAATATACAGGAAAGTATCCTTCATCATCTTTGGGTTTGAACTTTTCTAGTTGATCATGGTTGTTAAGAATATACAAGAGGGCTTTTTGATATGGAAGAGTTCGTATGATATCTTCTTGAACCTCTTAACGATCAGCGACCAGTTTTGAGTGAAACAAGCGGTGTTGACAGCTTCAGCCCATAAATGAGTGGGAAGATGAGATTCGATGAGTATTGATTGAGCAACCTCAATGATTGTTTGATTTCTTCTTTCAGCGACCCTATTTTGCTGAGGACTTCTCACATAAGAGAAGTTGTGAGAGATTCTATTGTTCTCAAAGAAGTTATCCATAGTACTGTTTTTTAATTCAGTTCCATGGTCACTTCTGATAGATCGGACTTTTTTTTTTTATTAAGTACATCTATCCTTTTGATGAACGATATTATTTCTTTAGGTGCTTCGCTTTTGGATCTTAGAAATAAGACCCAAGGGTAGCTTGAGTACTCATCAATAATGACGAGTGTATATTTCTTTCCAGCAATGGATTGCATGTTAACTAGACCAAACAGATCCATGTGCAATAGATGAATTGGAGATGTCACTGAAGAGATTTACTTGGACTTGAAGCTAGCACTTGTCTGTTTTCCTTTGTCATATGTTGAGCAAAGAGATTCCTTTGCAAAGATATGTTGAGGAAGACCACTCACAAGATCATTTCTTGACAACTCGCTGAGTGTCTTTAAGTTAAGAGGAGAAAGTCATTTGTGCCACATCCAATTGATATCTGATGATGCTTTGGAGAGAAAAAAGCTATTCTCAGTAAGAGGAGAATCCATATTTATGATGTAGACATTCTCTAGATGAGAACTGGTTAGAGCAACTTATCATCCTTGTCAAAGACATAACATGAATTCTTAGAAAATTTCATTATGAAATCTTTATCACACAGCTGACTGATGCTAAGAAGATTGTGCTTCAGTCCTTCAACATATGCAACACGCCTGAAAGTGGTTGCACTATTGGTTAATACAACAAAACCTTTGCTATATCATTTTCTGTTTCCTCCAAATGTCACGGAAGGGCCTCATTCATCCTTGTAGTCGATAAGCAGCGATTTGTCTCTAATCATATGTCTTGAGCATCCACTATCGAGATACCAAATTCCTTTGACTTCGTGCACATGTGAACAGTTTAAAAATGTTTTGGTACCCATTCTATTTGGAGTCCTTAGGTGAAACATTCACCATGAGCTTAGACTTAGATTTCCTAGAAGATTCAGATATCTTGATCCTTGATGAAGAAGAAGGTGCAAAAGTTGAAGGAATAGATTTAGATCTATGTGACTTGTTACCCTTCTTAGGAAGAGGTTCTATGACAATGGACTTACCTTTGTCTTTGCAACCTGAACTCGAAAGAGTTCCTTCAAGATGACTCTCAGTAAAAGAAGACCGAGAGAAAGAAGTGTCAAGAATAGAAGAGACGAAGGTACCAAACTTGAGCATGGACCTATCAGTGACAGTGTTTTCCTGATCATATGATTTAATCTTGGCAGGGATATGAGCGTTAATGATCTCAGAGGTTTTCACATAGGCTTTGCACCATCCTTCAATGGTAGTTTTTTTAGCTTTAAGTTCAGCAATAGCTTGCTCACGCTCAGCTTGCTCACGCTCAGCTATAGCCTGTTCGCATTCAATAGTGATTGTCTGGTTTACAATGACCTGATCTTTAAGATCTTTTCTTATCTTTGTCAACTCTCTGATCTTAGAATGAAAAATCTTCAACTGTTCTTGAAGATCAAGATTAAGCATTTTTGCTTTAAATTTGCCATTCAAGGCATTGTAAAGGTCAACCGTCAACATATCTAAAGTTGACAGGCTAGAAGAAGAAGAGGGTTCATTTAGGAAACATACCTGAGCAGGAAAGAATGATGAGGGATCACTGGTGGTTGATGTCCCAGAATATTCTTCCTTGATATCCTTCGACATTAAGAACATATAGGCCATATCTTCCTCATCAGATGATTATTCATCAGACGAATCAGCCTAATCATGTTCTTCAGCTACAAAACCTTGGGCCTTTCGCTGGGAACTCTTCCTCTTCTTATACTCCTCCTTCAACTTTAGAGATTTATCGTCTTTGGTTCTGAAGGAGGATGGGGTTTTCGAAGATGGCATCACAGTCTTCTTTGACCTGCACGTACCTGCAAAGTGACCTTTACGTTGACAGTTATAGTAGACTGCTAAAGCCTTGTCAATAATATCTGACTTTGGCTTTTTCTTAACGGTCAGCGTGGGAGATCTACAAAAATTGCTTTTCATGGCAAATCTTCTAAATAACTTAGTTACAAGCGCTAGTGATTCATCGAACTTTGCAAAGTCAGACTCTGACAAATCCTCAGAGTTAGTAGAGTCTAAGTCCGTTATAAAAAAAGAAGAAGAAAGAGGAATAGAAAAAGAAGATGGGAGTTCAACTAAAAAATCTTCACAGATCAAAGCTAGTTGAGAGCTTTTCATGTCTCTGGAATCCTTGATTAGATTCCTCATCAGTTGTTGAGACTGCTCGTGATTGAGCAGTATCCTATATAAAGAGCTGAGAGAGAGGGGGGACATATCGTTGGACATCTTGAGACACATAGAATATCTATCCCATGATTCTGGTAAACATTCCAGAAACTTCGTCAAACTTTCAAAGTTGGAATATTCTCTGCCAACCATTTCAGTCTTTCCATAAAGAAAGTTTTCATATTGTGTTACTATGTTTATCTTCTTCGATTCTTGTACCTGAGAGGTACCTTCATATTGAACACAGAGAGTGTCCCACATGGTTTTCGAGGTCCTAAGCTTCATCACTTAGTGATAGACCTCGTTAGGAAGAGACATAGCTATTATAGATCTCACATGAGTATCCCACATGGTTTTTCTGCACCATATTTTGATCTCCCTTTTCTTCTATAGCTATCTTCTTCTTTTCTTCTTCACTTCACTAATAAGGGAGCTTAGGAATCTACCCTTCAAAAATCGCGGCAGTCGTAGCTGTTTCAAGAACAGCCGGAGATATAGCATATTGTTGATCCCAGAACTCTCAATATAACACGAAGGTTTACGTTTATGAACTTAAATCTGTCGTATCTATGAAGAATAGTGTTGATCCCAGATCTCTTAATAACACGAATATTCAAGTTATGAATAACCTAAATATATCGTGTGGATGGAAAAATAGTGAAGAACACACAAGAATATTCAAGAACGTATTTGAGTGTCAAATGATTCACTATTATTCAAATGATTGAATAGAAAGCGTAAACGATAACAAGAGTGATAAGATCTATTTATACTAGTAATCTAAATATGGAGATTGCTTATCTATGGAAAATATATCGCAAATATCTTTTGGAAAGAAAGCAATCTAGAATTATGGAAACTAAATAAAGCTAAGTAAGGTAAAGAGAATCCAGCTGTCGATTTGCCATCTCCAACTGTCTTCTTGAGGGCGTGTTCAACCATGAGTCTTCTGCTCTTCTTGATCGAGTACCTCTGGTTGAACTGTTGTGGAAAACTCCAAGTGTTGGTAACTAGAGGGGTTCTGGAGATGCGCAGTTCATCGCACCTATGGACCTTCATCGCATCTCTGGTTGTATTGGGTACTTAGAGTTTTTCGTTGAGAGTCTTCCATCGGTCTTCTTCTCTTTCACACTTGTATTTTTTTCATTACTTTTACAAATAAGAGTGATGGGGTTTAACAATCTCCCCCTAAGTAATGAAAAGACAAATTATTACTAGTCTATGAAGAAATGAAATAATGTAAGACATAAGCTAATCCAGAAAAACATCCTTTTGCCAAATATTTTCATTGTTCTTAAAGGTTGGATGATTTCTTACAAAAAAGGAAAGAAATGAAAGTACATGATGGAAATAAAAATAATTACTCATGGTCTCCATTATAAATCTTCCAAAAGCGCATCATTAGTCCTCTGAAATGGACCACTGTGGAGATACCATGGATGAGTTCCTGTCCTTCCTTCTTCGGCATATGCGGTCTACCTAGTCTCTCTCGAATGACTTTCTGAAAACCATTCAAGTGTATTGGTTGAATACTTGAAGGCCTCAATTAGTCTGAAGAACTTTTTAGCTCCATACTCATTCTTGAAAACCAAGACGAGTTTTGGTTGTGCTAGGACCGATGCAGATCGCTTCTCCTATAAGCCTTGGAAATCTTCATCTGGAGGTGTGCAAGAGAGTCTTTGAATACCTAGTTCAAGAGCGATTCAGAAGTCGCTCTTTGCACTAAACTTGACTAGGGTTCCCATCATCTCTACTATCGCTCTGTTGGCCATCCCGTACCTTATCCCTTGGTCTTGTTGCTGAGCTGTATGGCCATAAAGATCGATCAAGTCCCATGGGTTAATATTTATTAAATCATTGTCCTTGAAGATGTTGATTATCCCATGTGTGCATTCCATGGTATACTCGATATATTTGATAGCTCGGTTGGTGAAGGTTCTTATATTGATGTCGAGGACAGTCTTGATTACATCATTTGAGAAGACGTGTTGTGGTGGAGAGGTCGTCTCTCTCACGAATCTATGACGAAGCAGGTCCATCGACTCAGGAGATAAGTTGGGAGGAATGAGGACCAGCTGTTCATCATCGACATGGTAGAGGTATTGATGGATATTTTCCATCAAGACAGGTTCCCTTGGAGGCATTGGTGAATGTCTCCTGAACGACTCCAAGTTGGAGATGATTTCATCGACTCTTCCTTATGTTGGAGCTTGCCTCGATGAGGAAGGGATATCTGCTTGCACTTGGTGGGTTGGTTGGGTGATGGATGGTTGTGGTTGTGTTTAGGTGATGGTTTGTGGTATTGAAGTGGAAGGTTCTGGTGGAGGTATGGCTTCTAGTCAGGTGGTTTCTTGTTGGGTGGTTTCTGTTTTGGTAGGCTCTGTTTGGTAGGTTCTGGTTGTGGTTGGTTTGTGATAGAGGGTTCTGGTTGAGTGGGTAAGGTGATGGGTGGTTCTGGTTGAGGTGGTAAGGTGATGGATGGTTCTGGTTAAGGTGGTGATGAAGGAGGTATTGGTGATTGGGTGAAGGGTAGGGATGTTTCTTGCTGAGGGGAAGGTGGGTTATCAGATGAAGAAGAACTCACCCAAATTGGTGAGAACTCATTGGTTGTGAGTAGAGGGTCTTGGGTGCAGGCAGAGGAAACATTTACATTTTATACATCTTCAGAGAGCTGAGCCTTTGGTTCCCTCGCCTGGGTTCCTTGGTTTGATTGGGTTGGGTGACTTTGTGGTGGTGGAGGTGGTCATGCAATAGTTTCCATTGGTACTTGAGCCGGGGTCTCCCCCTCATGAGGACCTATACCATGATCACCTTGGCCTGAGTCATCATGCGTCGGCCTCTTAAGGGGGCGGCTAGTGGAGTAAGCGGCTCTGCTCCTCTTCTTTGTCATCCTGAAGGAAGTGAGATACTTTCTCAGGGCCCTTCTTTTTCGAGTCTCCTCCATGGTTAGAAGGAGGGAGTTGGTGCGCGCCTGTTGAGTTTCAAGGCTCTTGGTGAGAGCCTTGGCTGGTTCTGCTGCCCAATAAGCGAATTTGGCACTTATCTCGTTAAAAGATGATGTTAGTGCCTTAGAGAGGGCGCATAAGTCAGCCTTGGTGACCGTATCTGTAGGTGTTGAGGTGGAGGTTGTAACAACCCATATATTCTATATACCGATAATCCACATACAAATACTCATAACACAGAATGTAATATCATTTATAAAACATGCGCTAAAAAAAAGTCTATTGAATACATTTATGAGCAACTAAATGTCATTCATTCTGAACTTTTCCCTTGCCTTTATCTTGCGAGGTATGATGACCTGCAAAACAGGTTAGTCCAACAACTGAGCGTTAGACCAAAAAGGTCTAGTGAGTGTATAAATCTCAAACAAATTACATAATTTCCAAACAATCAGTTCAGAATCAAGCCTGTTCAGATACATATACTTATTTATTTCTCTCGCGGTTACACCGCCATTTCATCCCTCTCGCGGTTACACCGTCATTTCATCTCTCTCACGGTTACACCGCCATTACATCTCTCTCTCGCGGTTACACCGCCATTACATCTCTCTCGCGGTTACACCGCCATTTCATCTCTCTCCCGGTTACACCGCCATTTCATCTCTCTTGCGGTTACACCGCCATTACATCTCTCTCGCGGTTACACCGCCATTTCATCTTTCTCGCGGTTACACCGGCATTACATCTTTTTCCTTAATTATATCAAAAAATTCTAACACATTATCCGGATTTGAAGTCCGGTCAACCTTGTCCGGATATGATGTCCGGACAAAGTCTTAGAATATCAAGAGGGTTACATCGACCACGGCTTGAGCGGTTTAGCTTTAAGCCGGTTCACACATGAGCGATTTAAAGAGAATCTGGCTGTCCCTTGAGCGGTTTAAAAACATATCCGTTCAACACTTGAGCGGTTTAATAGATATCCGGTCATAACTAGACCGGTTTAGGTGGAGTCCGCAGGATACATATGATGTTCATATTAAGACAATTCAAAATAGAATTGAATTGCAAGCAAATCTTTAATACTCAAGCATAAAACACTCACCTTATAATACTGATTGAAGTCAAGTCTACGATTCTCCTTCAGTCTTCACTCTCAATTGATTCTGTTCTCAAGAAAATCCAACAACTGACCTTTTTTTTTCTTCCATATGCACTTGCTATTTATAGCAAGTGCATAAGCTGCCTCCCATCACAATTCCACACTCACATACACAATAATATAAAATATTCATATAAACAAAAAAATTTAGTTATTACATCCTATTTAATAACCCGAATATTACAACATTCCCTCCTTAAAAGAATTCTGTCCCGGAATTTTATTTCAGCAAAAAGGTAAGGATACTTCATTCGCATTTCAGACTCCGATTCCCATGTGGCGTCCGGTCCTTTGTGATAATGCCACTGAACCTTTACTAACCCAATCTCTTTGTTTCGCAACTTCTTTACTTTGTAGTCAGTAATCTGTTCAGAGGTTTCTTCAAAACATAACCTTTCATCTACCTTAATTTCAGGTAACTGCACTGCCATATCTGGGTTTATTAGACACTTCCTTAAATTCGACACATGAAATGTGTCATGAATTCCATTTAACTCTAAAGGAAGTTCTAACTTATAAGTCACTTCCCCAATTCTTCCAACAATAGGGAATGGTCCAATATATCTTGGACTTAACTTCTCTCTTTTTCCAAAACGTACCATTCCTTTCCAAGGTGATACTTTCAGCATTACTCTATCACCCACTTGAAACTCAATCGGCTTCAGACGTTTATCTGCATAACTTCTTTGTCTATGTTGTGCCGCTTTCATTCGTTCCCGTATTATTCCAACTATATCTGCAGTTTGCTGAACTAACTCAGGCTCATCTAACTGTTTTTCACTTATTTCATTCCAACATAATGGAGTTCGACATTTTCACCCATACAGAACTTCGAAAGGTGCTGCCTGAATACTTTAATGGTAGCTATTGTTGTATGCAAATTCAACCAGAGCCAAATGACTATCCCATGATCCTCCGAAATCAATTACACATGCTCTAAGCATATCTTCTAAAGTTTGGATAGTTCGTTCACTCTGTCCATCAGTCTGAGGGTGATAAGTTGTACTTAGCTTAATTTGTGAACCCATTTCTCTTTGGAAGCTCTTCCAAAACATAGAAGTGAACCAACTATCTCTATCAGAAACAATTGATAGAGGAACACCATGTCGTGTTACTACCTCATCAATGTATAATTTTKYYAATCTCTCCATCGAATATGACTCTTTCATAGGTAAGAAGTGTGCAGATTTGGATAACCGATCTACTATCACCCATATATCATCATAACCTTTTGATGTTCTCGGTAATTTGGTTATGAAATCTATAGCGTTCTGATCCCACTTCCAAACTGGAATTTCAAAAAAATTGCAACTTACCATAAGGGCGCTGGTGTTCAATTTTTACTTGAAGACATGTCAGGCATTGCTCCACATGTTTAGCAATATCTTTCTTCATACCTGGCCACCAATAGTGTCGTTTCAAATCCCGATACATTTTATTTGTACCTGGATGTATTGCAAAACGGGATTTATGAGCCTCACCCAAAATTCGTTTCCTGAGATCACCATAGCATGGTACCCAAATTCTGTTCTGGAACTTCCAAAACTCTCTATCATCTTTCACAAATTCAGATATCAATCCACCTATTCTTTCTTGTTTAATCTTATCTTCCTTCATTGCCTCCTGTTGAAATTCTCGCAATTCTTCCTGAATACTAGGTAGCAATTCAACTCGTAAAGCTATAGCTTTAAAAGTTCCACTTTTCTCTTGTTGACTTAATGCATCGGCTACTACGTTTGCCTTTCCTGGACGATATAAAATTTCACAATCATAATCACTTACCAATTCCAACCATCTTCTCTGACGCATATTCAGATCYTTCTGATGGAACAGATGTTGCAAGCTCTTATGATCTATGAAGATTTGGCATTTCGTTCCATACAAATAATGCCTCCATATCTTCAAAGCAAACATTTACTGTCGCCAATTCCATATCGTGAGTAGGATACTGCCTTTCATGATCTTTTAACTTTCTAGAAGCATAAGCTATTACCTTTCCACGTTGCATTAATACACAACCGAAACCCATCTTTGACGCGTCACTATAAACTACAAAATCTTCYATTCCATCTGGTAAAGATAGAATTGGTGCACTGYATAACTTATCCTTCAATATCTGAAAAGCCTGAGCTTGTGCTTCATCCCACTCATATTTCACATTCTTTTTGGTCAGTTTTGTTAATGGAGTAGCTATACGAGAGAAATCCTGTATAAACTTACGATAATACCCAGCCAATCCAAGAAAACTTCTGACTTTAGTTGGAGTCTTTGGAGCTTCCCATTTTTCAATAGCTTCAATCTTGAGTGGATCTACTTTAATCCCTACTTTTGAGACAACATGCCCCAAAACCTGAACTTCTCGCAGCCAAAATTCACATTTTGACATATTCGCATACAAGTTCTCTTGTTTCAACAATTCCAGAAGTAATCTCAAATGATGTGTATGTTCTTCTTCCGACCGAGAATATATCAAAATATATCAATGAAAACAACAAATTTATTAAGATAGGGACGACACACCTTATTCATCATGTCCATAAAGGCTGCAGACGCATTTGTGAGTCCAAATGGCATAACCAGGAATTCGTAATGACCATAACGTATACGAAATGCCATTTTTGACACATCTTCATTCCGAATTTTCAATTGATGTGTTAGCTCTATTATTCACTTGTAAAAGTATGAAAAAGTATTCTGCAAGTGTTGACAGAAGGGTATCTTCCACAGAAGATAACAGAGGACTAGCAACAGAAGCTGTTTCATCGTGCAAGTAAAGTGTAACAGAACCTCTGATGTCTCTCACAGAGGTTCTGGAAAATGGTCCTCTGGCAATAAGATCATACAAGTCAATTACAGCAGAGCCTCTAAGATGGCTCACAGAGAGTCTGCGGATTAGTCTTCTGTGAAGATCCTGTTCTACAGTTTTTCAAAGGTTGTTTGCTGCATGTGCTTCTCACGTGACTAGGACTTAATAGACTTTGTTTGGACGGCTTAGATGATTTCTCTCTTTTAAGATCTTGTTAGTAAGGTCGTTAGAGACTAGTATAAATAGCAGCTTAGGCCTTTGTAAATTTTGTGCTTTCGTATTGTAATCGTCTTATTTTCAATTGAATGAATTGAAAAACCTTTGAAGCTATTMTCMTGTGTTCATCTTCTTCATCATCTTAACTGTGTGTTCTTGGTTTATTTTACTCTGTTTTGTTCTTAATATTGTTTCCGCTGCACTTTAATCATTCTAAAGTTCATTCAGAGTAATAGATCAATATCAAAGCTGAATTTACAGGTCCAACATGATGATAACCGGATCGTAAATCAATTTTCGAAAAATAAGTAGCCCCAACCAATTGATCAAACAAATCATCAATTCTCGGGAGAGGATACTTATTTTTGATTGTCAATTTATGCAGCAACCGGTAATCAATGCACATCCTCATTGATCCATCCTTCTTTTTCACAAAAAAGTATCGGCGCACACCACGGGGAAGTACTTGGTCGGATAAAACCTTTATCCAACAATTCTTTCAATTGAGACATTAACTCCTTTAACTCATAAGGAGATAATCTATATGGTGCACGTGCAACGGGTGCTGCTCCAGGAAGTAGTTCTATTTGAAACTCAATTGTTCGATCTGGAGGTAAGCTTATCAACTCTTCCGGAAATACCTCAGGAAATTCCTTCCCAACAGGAATATCTTTCATCTTTTCTTTCTCTTTCTTCATATCTATAGCATATGCAAGAAAACTAACACATCCCTTTTGTACATACTTTCGAGCCTTCAACACTGAAATAATACTAGAGTAATGATCCCGTCGATCTCCATAAATCACAACCTTTCCTTTTTCTGGTAAGTCTATATGGATCATCTTCTCATCACATACTATGTTAGCTTGGTTTTTAGCTAACCAATCCATGCCTATGATTATATCAAATTCCTTAGAGGCAAAGGAAATAGTTGTATAGGCACTTCACACCCTTCTATACTTATAAATCATTCATCTATCATTTCCTTAATTGAAACTTCACTATCGTTTGCTGTTTCCACCATTAAATCCTCACTCAACGCTTTAGATTCTAAATGTGCGCACTTAACAAACAACGATGACACAAAAGAACGATTTGCACCCGAGTCAAACAAAACTTTGGCACATACTGAATTAACAAGGAATGTACCTGTCACTACTTCAGGGTGCTCTTCCGCCTCGCCTCTCGTCATCTCAAAGGCTCTCCCTTTTGCATTAGACTCTGCTTGTCTTATCCCTCCCCTTCCACTAGAATTAACACAATTATCTATTTGTCCACGACCTGTTGGCACATACCCAGATCCTCGGCCCCCATAATATCCAGATCCCCGACCTCCAGGAAAAACAAACCCTCGACTATTTGCTTGCGGACAATCGGCATTTACATGTTGAGCAGAATTACAAGTAAAACACCGCCGCATCATCCGATAGTCTCGAGCTATATGTCCTGGTTCCTGACATTTAAAGCATACTTGAGATTCTATATTGCAATTTCCCTGATGTATCTTATGACATCGGGTACACGCCCTATCAGCAAATCTTGAGACTGGCCGATTCAGATTTTCCATAAACCTCGGTTTACGGAAATCAGTTACTGTAGCTTCCCCCTTTCTTTTCTCTCCAACCTTTTCTTGTGGTTGTCGGTTATTGTCTTGTTCTAGTATTTCAGCAGCATCAACTGCTTCTTGAAATGTTGTCGGATTCCTGGATATCACATATTTCCGAAGATTTGAATCCAAACCCCATATATACTTCCTCACTCTACTGTTTTCGGATATAATATAAGCTTCAGCGAACCGGGATTGTTCAATGAAGACTTTTGTATACTGACGAACTGACATGTTTCCTTGTTCTAGACGAAGGAAATCATCTTCCAACTTTCGTACTGCAGCTTTAGGACAATACTGCATTTTAAACTTAACCACAAATTCTTCCCACAACAAGGTTTTCAAAATATTCGGATCTGAACTGGACAGAACTTCCCACCAGTACAAAGCACTTGATCTTAAACGAGACACAACAAACATAACTTTGTCCTCTTCAGCACTTTTACTGATTTGCAGACTCAGTTCTATTTCTTTAAGCCAACACATAGCTTTAACAGGATCACGCTCACTAGAAAACTTAGGAGGTTTACAAGCAAGAAACATTTTGATATCTCCTCCTTTTTGTATTGAGGATGAAGTAAGTGGTATAGATGTACCAGTTACCGGTGTACTAGCTCCGGCTTCCTTCTGATAATCGGGATTTCTTACCACTTCTGGATTATTTTGGGTTGTACGYCCCAACAAATTCACCAAACTTTCTTGGAACTTTCCCAACTCTACTGCCAACATTTCTTGGGTAATAAATCCGGGATCAGGAACATTGTGTCCACCCCTTGCCCTTCCTCTTCCATGACCAGACATTAAACTTTTTTGAGCCGACAGTTCCTGTTCTTGTCTAGTACCTCTACGTCTTCCTCGACCCCTGCTACGACTTCGCGTTTCTATCGTCATCACATTCTCTAGGTCCTCTCCTTGTGTTACGTTTCTTCTTTCTCGACCTCTTCCATAACCAGTAGAGGTCCTTTCTGATTGATTGAGATTATCTGCCATTTCTCAGTATATAACTTTTTCTGTCACATTTAAACACACATGATTATTCTTATAATCACAACATAATAACACATTTATCCTTATGTCTATCTATAACTCAGATTATATCAGTCATATATAATCTATCTTTCTCATAATAGGTTCAGCTATAACATATTCTCATGTTCATAGACCCAGTGAAGCCTATTATCATAACTTCCGCACCTCTAGTTTAAGTCTAAGTATTTTGCAAATACCCAGATCCCTTAAACTAAGGCTCTGATACCAACTGTAACAACCCATATATTCTATATACCGATAATCCACATACAAATACTCATAACACAAAATGTAATATCATTTATAAAACAGGTGCTAAACAAAAAATCTCTTGAATACATTTATGAGCAACTAAATGTCATTCATTCTAAACTTTTCCCTTGCCTTTATCTTGCGAGGTATAATGACCTGCAAAACAGGTTAGTCCAACAACTGAGCGTTAGACCTAAAAGGTCTAGTGAGTGTATAAATCTCAAACAAATTACATACTTTCCAAACAATCAGTTCATAATCAAACCTGTTCAGATACATATACTTATTTATTTCTCTCGCGGTTACACCGCCATTACATCTCTCTCGCGGTTACACCACCATTTCATCTCTCTCACGGTTACACCGCCATTTCATCCCTCTCGCGGTTACACTGCCATTACATCTCTCTCGCGGTTACACTGCCATTTCATCTCTTTCGCGGTTACACCGCCGTTTCATCTCTCTCGCAGTTACACCGCCATTACATCTCTCTCGCGGTTACACCGCCGTTACATCTCTCTCGCGGTTACACCGCCATTACATCTCTCTCCTTAATTATATCAAACAATTCTAACACATTATCCGGATTTGAAGTCCGGTCAACCTTGTCCGGATATGAAGTTCGGATAAAGTCTTAGAATATCAAGAGGGTTACATCGACCATGCCTTGAGCGGTTTAGCTTTAAGCCGGTTAACACATGAGCGATTTAAAGAGAATCCGGTTGTCCCTAGACCGGTTTAAAAACATATCCGTTCAACATTTGAGCGGTTTTGTAGATATTCGGTCATAACTTGACCGGTTTAGGTAGATATCCGGTCATAACTTGACCGGTTTAGGTGGAGTCCGCAGGATACATATGATATTCATATTAAGACAATTCAAAATAGAATTGATTTGCAAGCAAATCTTTAATACTCAAGCATAAAACACTCACCTTATAATACTGATTGAATTCAAGTCTACAATTCTTCTTTAGTCTTCACTCTCAATTGATTCTGTTCTCAAGAAAATCCAACAACTGACCTTTTTTTTCTTTCATATGCACTTGCTATTTATAGCAAGTGCATAAGCCGCCTCCCATCACAATTCCACACTCACATACACAATAATATAAAATATTCATATAAACAAAAATTTTAAGTTATTAAATCCTATTTAATAACCCGAATATTACAGAGGTTGAGGTTGTTGGAGGGATGGTGATGGCGGATATCATTTGCCTTACCTTTCCAACAAAAGTATTGAAGGTTTCATTGGTTGAGGGAGCTGTAGAGGGGTGGAGGAGGGATGTTTGTTGTAAATTGGCTAATATGGTGGTGAGTAGAGTGGCGATGGAAGTGTTTATGAAGCTTACTTGGATGGTGATTGAGAGGATGGAAAGGGAGTTATGTTGTTGGACCATCAACTGTTGGAATATTTGTAGGCGGGTGGTGTTGTCCCTCGATTGAGCCTCGAGGGACACAAGTGATTGCTGAATCGATGAAAGGTCTATCGATGGAATGGATTCAACAATCCTTGTCAAGTTAAGTTTAAGGTCATCCAAGGACCGTTGAATTGAATCAGCAAAGGCTTGGAACTCTGCCTTTGTGACCAAGTCTGCAATATGTGGGGTAACCCCCACAACAATGGATGCTGTAGGTTGAGTCTGTTCCAGAGGCGCCTTCATTGATGCCTTGTGTGAATTGATAGCCCTCAAGTGAGGAACTATCTCTTGATGTTTCGACATGAACTTCTTCATCATCGGATTCAGAGTCAGATGAAGGGATGTAAATGTGTATCCCCTTTGCTAGATCAAGTATCGATGGTGATTGTTCTTGAACGGATGATCGCTTTATATGATCGATGGGTAATTCAAAGTCAGAAGCAACACATGCTTCTGTGTGTGAAGTTAGTGGCGAGCCATGAAGAGAAGTGGCTCTTATTTCTTCATCACCCCCTATTAGGAGAGAGGTGATTGATGGTGGAGTTTCTTGGCTGGATCATCTCTAGAGGCCCGAAAAATGGCCTCTGGATGGCTGGCTTGGGTTTGGTTTGGACTGGGTGGTCCCTGTTCAATACCCTTTTGGCCTTGATGACCAGGGGTAGTGGACGTGGTTGCCTAGGGAGGAGGTGATGGAATAGATGTGTGTATTGGGTCAGGGGATGTAGGAGGAGTGTCATCATCATCATCTTCATCATCCGATGTAGACGACTCCTCTTGAGATCTCTCGCTTATGTCGGGGGACAGCTCTATGTGCTTCGGGGTAGCTTGCCTCGGTTTTTGGGCCAGCAGGGAGCTTACGTATGCCCTACGACAGGCAGAGGTAGTAGGTATCACACTGAGCATTGCCCTAGATAGGGGCCTCTCAGCTGGGTAACCATCCTTAGAGTTGGTTAGGCGATGGCCATTCATGATGTACTGTGGGGTGAATGGCTCAACGCTTGGCAAGTGGTGCATCTTCATCGCGTCCCGTATGAAAAGTGCAAGGAAACGCTGGAAGAGCACCAATGAAAGCAGCTTTCTTACAGCCATGTGCTTGTTCTTCTTCACGACCACTGCATAAATCTCGTTGTAGATTAACAAGGCATAGTCCAGGGGTAAATTGAAGAACATACCATACATGATGGTGAAGATGTTGATGTTCCCCTGGTCCATGCTTCCTAGCTTGCACGTGAGGGCGCAATTAAGGATGGAGAAGAACATATTCCACATTGGGGGTAAAAATTGCCTCTTGTCAGAGGCATTGCGTAAATCCCTGTTGTATCCCAACATCCTAATAAATCGTAGGATGTCGAAAATTGTTGGCGGTTTGGCATAATGGGCGATTCCGAGCTCCTGTCGGGTTGGAATAAACAACACCTTCAAAATTTTGCCACAGAAAATCTTAATGGAGCATACCATGTCATTTGGGACATTGATGTTACCCATTATCCCACTGTTCTCCAGGTAGAAATCGCATGTTTGGCAATATTGTTGGACATATTTAACCGGCACCTCGTTGTCGGAGAGGGTGAGAGCCGGTTGTAGAATGCAGTTCTGCCTAAAATATCACCATTCAAAAGAATTATACTTGAATGTGAGGCCAGAGCACGAAAGCTCAAGTTTTAAAACATCTCTTACTCTTCTAAAAGTATGCATCCAATTGACCTGAATAACATACAGAAGACAGAAGACATTTTTAGTTTTGGCACCCATAATCCTGAGTAGTTAAAATCAAATGGTGATAAGAGTGCATCGAAAGATGATCTTATCAAATCTCTGGATCCAAAGTTGATGGATGAATTCATAGAGAAGGTGAGTGTGAAGAAAATACTATTTATACATACAAAGCATTAAAGACAATATTTACAAATGAAGAAACATTTGAATACAACAATTAAGCACAACTTAAACCCAATATTCTCCCCCTTTGGATTCAAGCACGAGACATGGTCAATTTACATCTTCTAAATCCTAAATTTGTCTCACACCTCCTCAGTGCATTCTGATATTGCAATTTTTCATCAATTAGCTCCAACGAACTTATCAGCAAGTACCTTTCTCTTGGACTTAACCTATCACGTCCTGTAGCTTTGACATCAAAAGCCTTTTTACCTTCAAGCCTTCTTCTCACAATCTTGATAGTACCGTCAGGGTACTTATTCAGTTCACGGATGTGATAACTGGGTCCAGGTTATTACCCAAGGTATTTGTTATATGAATTAATTGTTTATGTGGATACATGCTTACATAAATATTAATATGTGAGTATGTGTATTTTATGCATAGGGATACATGCATAATATGTGAATACATGCATATATATATATGTATATGAGTATGTGTGTATGTTATGTATACATTAATATGCATGTATGTGTTGGCATATGTGGGTGTTTGTATGTAGGAAATATATATATATATATATATATATATATATGCATGTGCATGTATGTAGGGGAGGGCTGGTTGGCCGACTTCCCTAAAAAGGAAATGTATAAATATAGGTTTGGGGTATGAAGTAAGGCTTATTGCCTCATTTAGAATTTTTGGGAAAATCTAGAGAGAGGACTCGTCCAGAGATTCAAGTGGAATCAATTTGGTTTTCATCTTCTTCAAAATCAGAGTTTTTGCATAAAGGTTAGTGATTTCTAAATCTCTTTTGTATAAAATTTGTTACCGATTTTTATTGATTGTTGTTTATTATTGGGAAGAGTTCAGTTATCCGAATAAGGTTTTTATTCGGACAAGGGGTGATTGGATTAAGTATAAACCGGACCTGGCTTGTCCGGATTACTCTTAAATCCGGATAGAAGTTATCCGATTTATTTATAAATCGCTTAAGTGTTGGGCGATTTAGGGTGTTAGAATTTAAACTATATAAATCGGACACAGGTTTTGAACGAAGAAGTATGAATACGACCAAGCATTGTGCGGTTTAGCCTTAAATAGCCTAAAGGTCGTGTGGATTAATTATAAACCGATCACGTATTAAGCGGTTTAGTCATAAATCGCTCAAGGGTTATGCAGACTAATTATAATCGTACGAGTATATTGTTCGGATTGCCTTAAACTGGACATGAGTCATGCGGTTTAGTTTTAAATCGATTAGGGTCATGCGATTTTGTCTTAAATCGACTAAGGGTTGTTCGGATTCGTAAATCGGACAAAAGGGACAAGTGTTGTCTGGATTGTATATCCGGATAACTTGTTCCCCCAGACGTGGTGACTTTTGTCTATTCTGGCTTGGAACTAGGAATGGGTACTTTTAGACGTGGTGACTTTTGTCTGTTTTGATAAGTAGCCCTGTTTTGATACAGGAATAAGGGTGGCATATCAAGGAGAGGTGTACTTGGAATAAGGGAGGCATTGTCATATGTGATTAATATTATAACTCTTATTATTATTATTACTAATTGGATTTAATAACTTTGAGTCATTTCTCTGTGACCTGATGAATTAGAGATATTATTCCTATTAGAAGTAATAATTTAGATCTTATTGTGAAGGGAAAATGGTTTGTTATAAGGGGCAAGTATTGCCTTAAATCTTTCTGTTAGTATTTACAAAGGAAGGGTTTGGTGATTAAAGAAACTTTGGTTACAATATTTGTTTCATATTGGGAACGTTGGATCTTTAAGCAGAGGTATTTTATTAATATAATTGAGGTTCTTGGGTATATCCTATATTTACATGTCATTAAGAGCTGCATTATTTGTTTGTAGTGCAAATATTTCTGAACAAAGTTACTTTGTTATATTTTGGTGTTTATCACCCTGCATTTGCAAAGAAGGGATTTACTCACTACACCCTTCTGGTCTAACCCTCATTTTTTGTTTTAAAATTATGCAATGCAGGAATGGCGGGGTCCAGGGATAGTAAAGGGAAAGGGAAAATGTGATTATTTTCCTAACATGTTATCTGTTTTTGAAGATACATGTTGTATTACATGTGTTAGTACAAGATTTGTTTTGGAATTTTTCATATGTAGATTTTGTACATATAAGAATCCTTGTACTAGTGGGACCTTGTAATGTAAACTATATTTCCATGTAATGAAATATGTGTTATATGCAAATGTGGTGTTTGGGGGTGTTACAGAAGTGGTATCAGAGCCTTAGTTTAAGAGATTTAGGTATTCAAAGCATAATGCCTAGATTTAAACTGTCATTTGCATGTTAAGAGTCCCGGACATTATTAGTATCACTGGGAATAAAATATAATGGGTTAAAGAGGGCAGTATGTAAGGTGAATTCAAATTACAAATGGCTAATTTAATTATGAATTTATAGGTACATACCTATACTCGGATACCATATTATATTTGGGAATATGAATATGTGATATTTAATACTAAAACATCTGCAGATGTCTAGCCGATTGCGAATATCAGAGAGAATTGTCTGCCCTGAATCTGAAGAAAGGGAGGAATCTTCCGTTAATCCACCAACCTATGCTTCAAGGAGTAGAGGACGTGGAATGGGTAGGGGTAGAGGTCGAGGAAGGAGTCAGATTCCTGAGAGGAGTCAGGCTGAGATACGCCCTGATCAAGGGGAATCTATTTCTGAGAATGCTCAACACGAACAAAGGCAACAATCAGAATTTATAACTAGAAACGATCTGGCAGAAGAAATGGGAAAACTGAGGTAAACTCTTATATCCATTATGGGACTACCAGCTAAAGTAGAAACCGAGTGAGTTGGAATTAATCCTCCAGCTCCTTCAACAAGCAACAATACTCAAGGAGGGAATATAAAGATGTTTCTGACATGAAAACCTCCAACTTTTTAAGGGGAAAGAGATCCAGTAAAAGCAATGTGCTGGATAAAAGAGATTGAATCGGTATTAAACACCAGTAGATGTTCTGAAGAAAATAAGGTTAGATTTGCAGTGTCTATGCTTAAATCCAATATCTTATATTGGTGGGATGTGGAATCCTCAACATAACCGAATATACTACAACCATGTCTTGGGAAGAATTTGTGAATAAATTCAAAACACAATTTATTTCTTAATCGTTTGAACCTTGAGCGATTTATTCTTAAACCGGACAAGTCTTGACCGGTGTTCTTCCAAATCGTCTATGCCTTGAGCGATTTATTGTTCGGATTAACACTTAGATATTTCATATTCCATAAATCGGACACCTCTTGACCGATTTATTCTAATCCGGATAAGCCTTGAGCGGTTTAGAATTTGAACGGTTTTTGACTTTCACTATAAATAATCGACTCAATTTTACTTTTCACTTTTCACTTTTCACTTTTTACTCTCTTCTACTATTCATCATCGTCTCCGTTCATCTACCTGGTTAATCGCTCAAAGCTTCTTTGAATCTACTGTTTATCCCGTTTCTCATTAAGGTTCACTTTGATTGATCTTCTCGTTTATAATTCCTTGACTTTGAATG
The DNA here is from genome assembly GCF_001531365.2 of Cynara cardunculus var. scolymus. NCBI lineage: Eukaryota > Viridiplantae > Streptophyta > Magnoliopsida > Asterales > Asteraceae > Cynara > Cynara cardunculus. The sequence continues at coordinate 85,900 of NW_020200774.1, forward strand.
ATTGGACTTATTTGGAATGTTTGGACTGGTTTACGATTAACTTTGAATCGAACCTAAATCGAACCATAAAAGGCTTAATAATAAAAATTGTTTCTGTTTGATATTTTTAGGTTATTTTTTCCTTAAAGTATATTGTAAAGTGTTTTTAGAGTGTTGTTTGTTTTGACCGTATTTCTCACCGGGGAAGGTGATCGGAGTTTACTCCGATCAACCTTAATCCGGTTGATCATTGTCCGAATTTGAATTTTTTTTTGTAAGACTTGTTTTTTTTTTTGGTTGGTTTTTTTTGACCGGATATAAAATCCGGTCACCAAATTTTTTTTTTCTCTAAGTTTTTTTTTGTTAAGTTTCTATTTTTATTTTTAATTTTTTTGTTTGTTGTTTTGTTTTAAAATTTTGAGTTTATTGAATAATATGGGTTCTAATATTTTAGATCTTTTACAGGTTAATGGCGGACATAAGACATCAATCTGACGAGGAATCTCACATTCCTTCGGTCAGATCCGACAATATTCCAAACCACCCGCCTAACCAACCCATACCCTCCGAAACCCTATTTCCTCAAATAAAATACCTAGAAATAAAACCTAACAACCATTCATTCTCTTTTTGCTATGCCAGCTGAATAGCCAATCATCCCATAAATACTGAAAGGACACCCCATAGCCTACTCTTTATCAGCTAATACACCTGTTCCAATGGTTTATTTACAACAATTCTGGAGTACGCTTACTTTGGAAAAAGACGGTGACACCATTTATTTTGAAGGTAGTTGACGAATATGTCAGTCGTCTGACATTAAAACGACTACGAAGGATTCTTCGTCTGCCCGGACCAGGTTCTACTGGATTTGAAGATTTTGTATCAGATGAACAACTGTGCTTAGACATCAAACGGTTAGGATACTCGGCAGAGTTGACTAACCCGACACAGTTCAAAAGACGATTCCTACCATCCATTTGGCATTTGTTGTTCTCAATTCTGAACAGATGTCTGACGTCAAAGACTGCGGGGATAGATACTTGCAGTAGCTCGTTTCTCAAATTCTTTCATGGAATAGTCTTCTCGAGAAACTATGACTATGCTTTAATCATATGGAATGAATTGGTGGAGCTTGTCAACACAAAAAGATTCCCGTCTAAAGCCAGGAAATTTGTACCCTTCAAGAGGTTTCTACAACTTTTTATTAAGGCAATGATGAATGCTAATGAAGACATTCCGGCTAGACCCAATGCTGAAAAGGGGCCGACATTCGTCATGTCTAGAATTCAGCAGCATACAGAAGTAGAAGATTTGGATTCTATAATGGAAATACCACCAGAACTAATTGCCTTAGCTGATCAGACTGCTCAGTGCGTTATAGACTATAAGAGAGTGATAGATCCTATAGTTCAACCAGATCCGGTTGAACTTGCCYAGGGATCACCCCATGCCTCAGTTGTGAGAGAGGAGTTAGAGATAGAAGAGAGAGTTCAGGAACATGGGTTACCTGAACAGGGAAGTGTGCTGAGGGAAAAACAATTAGAGAGGGGTGAACAGGAGGGGGGAGTGTCTGATCGGCAAAGTACTTCATCTGACAGTACTTCTACAACTTCTTCAAGTTCGGAAGATACTGAAACCGACAATGAGGCAGTTTTTGGTGATCATGATGATGATGATGATGATAATGATGATGGAGCGGAAGACCGTGCTCAAACTATTCCTTCATAGAATATTCCAATTGGAGCACTGGTTGATGATATAAATGACATTTTCCAGAATTTTCAGCTCCACAGCCTTGTCCGAGTCTAAATTCTTTGTCGTTCAATGTTGAAGAATATGATGATTATGACCGTATTCTTCAAGACATTTCTATCGGAGAAGGAGATGAGGGAGTTTTAGTTGAAAATTAAGAGAGAATGAGTGAAAGGGACGAAGAAGAATATGGAGAGGGTGTGAGTGGAGCACAAAATGAATATCAAGCTCCTTACTTAGCCGAAACACATAGCCGGAAACCCACATCTACTACTAACATTCATTCGTTGAATGTTGGTATTGAACAAGACATAGCTAGCCCAGTTATGCAAATACACACCCCACCCATCCACTCAACTGGTTCTCAACAACCACTTGTTTCAATTGAACACGGAGATATAGCACATTCGCTAACTACTTCTCATTTGGAGAACGTAGTTATTGAAACAAGTAGGCCGCTGCCCCAGCCTACGACATCGATTCTGTGCACCTCAAGTCTAGCGCCGATACACATAGGTACACACGAGTCTAGATCATCTGTTGCTCCAAGTGCAGTTCTTAGTGAACTTGCTGGAACGACCAGAGTGGTGTCATTTGACATTTCACAAGGACAGGTCGGAAGTCCTACCAATGCTACTATCATGCCAACATTGAACGTAGGCACAACAGTTTATTCAACTGTTGTTTCAACTGGTAATCTAAGTGATCCAGGTTTGAGCTTACCAGACTTTGTGTCACGGGAATATCTGGACGGTGCCTTAAAGGCTGTTCAAGAAAATATGGATGCACATATTGCAAGTTTGAAAAGACTTTTGAAGGGGAAAGAAACGGTAGAAGAAGAGCAACCATCTGCGCCATCACCACCACATGTACTTGAGTTGTCGGTACAAGAACAAATGATGGACGAACTTAAATCGCTGTTGTATACAAAATTGATGGCATCTCAAAATCCTGACGCTGAAGATGCAGACTTGGTTGGGCTCTTAAGACAACAATTGGATGTTAACCCTTTCGTTAGAGCCTCAGAGTTTTTGACTTTTCAAGATGTGGTTACTTCTAGCTTCACAAAAGTTAGCAAGTTAATCACATCCAAAACCCAAGATCTTAAAAGTTCAATGGATGTCCTTGTTGAACGGGGGTCTATCTTAGAAGAAACTTGCAGATCTCAGGCCATCTCTCATAAAAGAATGCATGATGATCCGGATGATCCAGATCATCATGAGGGGGAGAGGAAGAGACAGAGATTGGCTGAGATTTTTGAACAAGCTGCAAGGGTTGAAAATGAGCCATCTGCTCAAGACGTAATTGCTGAAGCTTCTGCCCCGGAGTCTGTTCGGGAAAGAATAATTGAGGCTATTGTTATAGAAAATGAAGAAGAAATGGAGACAAGTCCTATGCCCGAGCTAATGGTTGAAAAGTCGGCGGACTCCTCAGTAGGGACAAGGTTGTTATTGGACTTGTCTGCAAATGTAGGTTTCAATGATGTATTTTCTAATGTTCTAGGTGGAGAGCAAGATTTTGGAGAGGACATTGACAACATTGACGAGTCAACTGGGATTTACTTTGACTTTGAAGCTGATATAAATGATGAAGGTCCAACTTTTCCTTTTCAAGATGACCGTCAGATTATTCAAAAATCTTCCACTGCAGATGCAACTGGTGTATCAGACATCTCTGCTCCTAGGGAACATGTTGATCCTACACAATTTTTTACAAAGAAATATGTACCATTTCACATCCGAGCAAATTTTCCAGGTTACGATAGATAAAAGATCAGAGAGCCGTACTTGGAAGATATCTACTTTGGAATTTTTATCCGTCATCGTAAGGTTCTGAGCGGTGATAAAACCCTTGGTATTCATCGGCAAACCAAAGATTATCGTTTAAAATACAAACACTTTTTGAAAGCTAAGCGCCTACCTATTAGTGAAGTTCGTACCAAGCATCGGGTTGTCACAATTAAGCAGATTGATGCTCAAAGACTTCTGAGAATCTGGTATCCTGTTTTTACTGTGACTAGACACGATGGACAAATCTGGAGATTCAATGAAGCTGAGTTTTCAAGTTTATATTTGGAAGATTTAGAGTATATGTACTTCGAAATCAAAAACATGACTAACAGAAAGGAGGGAGCTCTGTTGCTCTTGATGCTATTAAAAGATTTATGCGATGTCATGTAAAGCTCGCTATGGTCATAGATGTTCAAATGGGTATCGAAGACAATGAAAGAATCATCAACCTTAAAAGACCTAATCAAGAATTAGAAGATATTGATGTTTATCCTGTTTACAAGATTCTCGAAAAGCCAGAGTTCAGAGTCATATATTTTGCTCAGCTTCAAGTGAAGAAATTTATGAGATTCAGTGAGTTGAACAAGTATTCAGATGGTACGATAAGGTTGGTAAGACGGGCGCTTGATTTGAAGAGGGTGAACAACGACAGAGCTACAGAGTCAGAGAGAATGAGTTCTAAAAAAAGATATCTACTGATCAACGCTATAAATCTGCTCGAGGAGAAGATTTAGTACAGGAACGCTCTAAGGAGGTTAGAGAAAATTCTTGGACTTAGAAAGACAAAATTTACAAGAGTCCAAACTTGAATCCAAAGGGGGAGAATGTTGGGTTTGAGTATGAGTATTATTGTTGTATTCATGTTTCTCCATATCTTACATGTTTTTGTAATAGTGTAGCTTTATTACTTCCTTAGTATAAATAGTATTTTCCTTTGTAATTGTCATTATCAAGTCATTAGCAGATTGTAATCAGATTTAGAGCTGTAATTATCTCTCTCAATCAAGGAAATTACATTTGGTGATCTATTCTTTCTATTCTTACATTCATTGTGTTCTTGAAGATTGATATCATATTTGTATGAATTTTGGACTTCACACCAGCTTTTACAAAAAGTCAAAGACTTTTCTTGTGCTCAAAGCTCAATTGGTTCTCCTTCTCAATGTAAAACTAGCTTCTATGACTGTTCCGAATCGAACAGTTATTCAAGCAACCCTAAATCAACTGTTTCTAAGAACTATTCTCGTTCTTCTAATCAGTATTATCGAGGGTATGTCATTGGATCACCCAAAAAAAATTCAAAAGTTAAACAAGTTTGGTTTAATAAAGCTGATTCAGTTGTGTCTCATAAATCTGTTGTAACTAACACTGTTCTTCCTTGCACTGAGAGATCTACTAATCAATTGACTAGTCTCAGCAAGAGAAGAATCCTATGCTCAAATTGTGGAACTAATGATTTTGTTAACATGGAGAAGATCAAAAGAGGATATGGGAACAACTGGTTTGAAAACAGCTGGAATTCATTTAACAGCTATAATAATGACTGAGATGGTTCTTACTACTTATTTGATCTACCTGTTAAAAGTACTGAAAAGAAGACATCTAATAGAAATACATAGTTTGGCAGTTACAACATACTCCAGCCCGATACTAACAAAATCGGACCCAAATTCATTTGGGTACCAAAATCTATTTGACCTGATTTTACAGGTGTGTCCATTTTGTGCTGATCAGAATATCATATCAGATGATGCACTAATTTAGGGGGAGCTGTAAACTGTCCAAACAAGGGTTCTGAACAATTCAGTTTAGGACCCGTGCTTTACCGAGTGTGGTTTCTAAACACATAGTTTAGGACTTGTGCTTAAAATGTTTCCTTCATTTTTAATTTTTGAGCTTATCTGAAACATTTCTATAATCTACTTTCTAGGGGGATTCTCTAGAAGTTCAATAAATGTTTTCGAGAAATGAATAATTTTTTTTTAAGGAAACGAGTACATCTTCTAAACATGTATTTCCTGAGATTTTACTTGTGTAATTTCTCCTCGATCATAACTCAAATACCTGTTTCAGCTATTCTTCAAACCGTTATTATCACGTCTCTTATATATAAATCATTTTCGGTGATAATACAGTCGTTTGTATTCAAATGTTGTTTTTATTTTTTATTTTACCTTGAATGATATATACATTTCATTTTTTTAATCTGAATCTGTAACTTGTTCTTACAAATCTTCATTCATTTCTCCCGCATATCAAATAATTTGATCGTTGTCGCATCATCCTTTTGTTGATTGTGCTTAAAAGCCAAATTTCTTGATCAATAATTTTTATCTTATCATTGTGCTTTATCTGAAATAATATTTTTGATCAACTATTTGTGATCAACTGTGCATAATTCTAAAGTTTAGGAGAGATTAAGTGCTTATCAGAAATACCTCAATGGAATGTCAGAACCGACAAACCTACCCATGAGGAAAACCATATCTGAGTGGGCTTAAACTCAAAAAGGGTTTCTGTGCATAGCTTAAAATGAAAAGGAGATGTGTAGTTTTTGTGAGGTAAAATAATTGATGAGAGTTGTGTCAGGATTCAAAGAATATGAGAATCATGTTCCAAACTTCTAAATTTGGGCATACCACACAATCTATTAGTTCTCAATTCTTTCGAGACTAATGTTAGACCCCATAATTCATAAGTGTAAAAGTAATGAAGAACAATTAGTGATGAAGAACCAGAAGACCGATGAAGACGTTAAGGCATAATTGACTAAGTCTGGAGAACAACCAGAGGGTTGATGAATCGACCAGAGATGCGATGGAAAGAGCATATTCATCACCCATCTGGTCAACAACACTTAGAGTTTTCTTCAGCAGTTCAACAAGAGGCATACGATGAAGATATGAAGATAAGGTTTAAATAACATCCCATGGAAGACAGCTGAAGATAACAAATTGACAGCTGAATTTCAAGTTTATCTTGATTTGTAGCTTATCCATAGTTCAGATAAACTTTATCTGTTAGTAGAAGATTAGCTAAATAGTCTCACTAGATAGTTATCTTCTAATTAGCCTAGTAGTATAAATAGGTGATTAGGCCTATTGTAATCAACGTTGTTTTTACGTTTTCATATTAATATTGAATAAAGTGAAATTATTGGCACTCAAGATTGTTCTTTCAATGTTCATATATTGTTCTTGAGTGTTCATCATTTTGTTCATTAAAACACTATAATTTGGTTATTCTTAACTTGATTATTAGTTTTATTGAGAGATCTTGGCTCAACAATTTGTATCAGAGCCAATTGATTGTTTTTCCAATCAAACGATCATCCAAAATCTCTCAATTCACGTTTTTCACGAAATATCTTCACCAAAAACGTAAATTTTCTCTTCAAAAATCTTGATGGCTAACTGGAATTCCGCATATAGTGTTGGTTCCCTCACCAAGTGTAACGCCCCAATCCACACATTGCATGTAACATATATTTCATACAAAAGAAATACACGATATCATTCCATTCTGGTCCCTTAGTACAAGAATCTAACATGACTAGATACAAGGTCCAAAAATTCAAAATACATTTCTTGTACTAATTAATCAAAACAGATCTTCAAGAAGAAGCGCATAAAGGAACATATTAAACCTTTCCCTTCCCCTTACTGTCCGAACCTCCTGCAACACATAATTTTAATCACAAAACGAGGGTTAGACTGAAAGGTCTAGTTAGATACCTTATTTATGTTATTGCAGGGTGAAAATCACCAAAACCTTTAGGGAAAATATCATTTCATATATATATAACAAATATATGAATAAATAAAAACGTAATACCAGATCTTTTCCATTATCAAGCAAAGCGTTATGCTTATTCAATTCTCAAAACTCTGAACCAATCAGGTTCCACATAATGCCACTTTTAAACCTTTTCTTAACCAAACAAGGTTATTTAAAGCTTCAGGACAAACCTGACATTTTCTCCTCAATAACATCCAAACTATAATTTCCAATAAGAACCTTGATCCTAAATCTTTAAGTCACAAAGAAATAAAGACTACGGACCACGGTAATCTTAAACGATATAATTTATATCCAAAAGCACACCTCTCCTTGATATGCCACCCTTATCCCATGGTACACCTCTCCTTGATATGTCACTCTTATCCCATGGTACACCTCTCCTTAATATGCCACCCTTATTTCATAATCAAAATATTTTCACAGAATAATTTCAAATAAATCGCAGCCATTGAAATTATTATCAATACAAAATCATTTCTTTCAAAACTTCCTTTTTATGATAAAATATCATTTTTCATTGAAAACACAACATTACAACAAATCCGGTCAATCTTGACTTAACCGGACTTCAAATCCGGTCAATCTTAACTTAGCCGAACTTCAAAACCGGTCAACTATCCGGACAACACAACCTAATCTTTGTCCGATTTAATACCTATACAAACTTCAACTTTGTTCGGATAACAAATCCGGTCAATACTCCGCATAAAGCTTGAATGATTTATCACTTGAAATATAAACCATGTTTGTCCGGATAACATGTCCGGTCAATACCCCGGTCATTACTTAGCCGATTTAAAATAATCAGGCCACTATTTGGTCGTATTCTTACTTCTCAGTTTAAAAAGATAACTTTTCTTACCAATCATAACCCGATCAATAATTAACTGATTTAAGATAATCCGGACAATACATCGATTAACCTTTGTCCGATTTAAAATAGTCCGGACAACCCATCGTCCATCTTTTGTCTGATTTAAACTAATCCGGACAACACATCTTTCACTCTTTGACCGGTTTAAAACGATCCGGTCAAACCTTGTCCAGTTTTATATCCGGATAAACACTTACGGCAAAAAGACTGATTTCTATCAAATTCAAATAAAATCTATATGAAAGCAGTAATAATCTTTATGCAAAAGAGTTTTAGAAACTACTCACATTAATAGGCTTTTAAAACCAAACACTTGAAATCCAATCTTGAATCTCCAGACAAGATATCCGATCAACTTCTCCTCTTTTTAAATTGCACAACTTATCAAAAKACCAGAAGAAGAGAATGGAGGCTAAGCCCTCCTTTTATACTTTCCAATTCAGGAAAGTTAGCAAATTTACACCGCCATATGTATGCTTACATACACCAAGTATACATATATATATTTTTATATAAACATACATTACACACTTATCTTCAAGCACACATATTATATATATATATATATATATACATATAAAAATATATATATACTTTCACATATGTACATATACATGATCACATTATGCACATAATTTTTATATACCAGCATGATCAAATATAACAATTTATCRTGCTATCACGTAATCRTTTAATCAGATAATCACATAATAATTACCTTGGGTGATGACAAGAATCCGGTTATCAGATTATCCACCCCTCAAAAGAATTCCGTCCCGGAATTCCTTTAATAAAAAAGCCATGGGTATTCTGATCGTATCTTTGATTCCAATTCCCATGTTGCTTCTGGTCCTTTGTGAAACTTCCACTGAATTTTAACTAGATTTATTTCTTTGTTTCTCAACACCTTGATCTTTCTGTTGATTACAGCTTCTGGTGTTTCCACAAAATTTAGCTTACTGTCTAGTTGAATTTCTAGTAACGGTACAGATAGGTTCGGATCAGCCAAACATTTCCGCAGATTCGACACATGAAAAGTGTTGTGAATCAAACTCAGCTCTTCTGGCAGCTCTAACTGATATGCTACTGGCCCAATTCCCTTACATATTCTGAACGACCCTATATATCTCAAACTGAGCTTCCCTTTCTTTCCAAATCCGACGACACCCTTCCATGGCGAAACTTTTAACATCACAAAATCACCTATACTAAACTCAATTGGCTTTCGACGATTATTTGTATAACTTTTCTGGCGATCTTATGCTGTTTTTATTCTTTCATGGATTTTTTTGATCTTTTCAAAAGTTTCTTGAACAATTTCAGGACCCTTCAACTGTTTCTCTCCCACTTCATTCCAACATAACGGCGTTCGACATTTACGTCCTTACAACACTTCATACGGTGCCGCTTGGATATTGGAATGGTAACTATTGTTATATGCAAATTGTATTATTGGCAAGTGATCTTCCGACGATCCCCCGAAGTCAATAATACAACTTCTTAACATATCTTCGAGAGTCTGGATAGTTCTTTCACTCTGCCCATCAGTTTGCGGATGATAAGCTGTACTCAATCGGATTTCAGATCCCAAAACTTTTTGTAGTCCTTCCCAGAACTTGGAAGTAAACCGACTATCTCTATCAGAGATAATGGATAATGGAACACCGTGTCTGGTAACAATTTCTTTGATGTAAATTTGCGCTAACTTTTCTAAAGAGTATTTCACCCTTATTGGTAGAAAATGCGCAGATTTGGACAAACGATCAACAATTACCCAAATCGCGTCATACCCCTTTGGAGTTCGAGGTAACTTCATAACAAAATCCATGGTAATGTGATCCCGTTTCCATATAGGTATCTCTAACGATTGAAGACTTCCATACGACTTCTAATGTTCAATCTTAACCTGTAA
>NW_020200774.1:98705-101081 GCF_001531365.2 Cynara cardunculus var. scolymus
TAGAAGAACCAGAGGACCCATGTGTGAGTTAATTGAATGAAAAGTATAGGGGTTGCCACAGAGGCTCTGGTCTCGCTACCAGAAGCTCTGGTTGGAACAAGAGGGTCGCTGGACGGAATTCTTATCATACCTAAGTATTGAGATTGCCACAGAAGCTCTGGCAGGCACTCTGTGAATAGAGGCTCTGGCCTCGAAAGCTCTGTGAGGAAACAGAGGCTCTGGTCTTTTTAACAGAGGCTCTGGTTTAGTGATCAGAGGTGTTGTTTAAGGATCCTAGTATGTTCGTTGAGACTTAAATGCTGTCTAGAAGTCTCCTCTGAATCGCTAAGTTTTTGTTAGAGGATACACCTTTGTAACCAAGATTGTTCATGCCACAGATTTTGATGATGTCTTCAGACTCAAGCGAATATTCCGTTGATGATTCTGGATACGTGGTCGGTCACTCCCAAAGGATCCCAACTCGTGGTGAAGAGGTCGACCCATACGACCAGGACATGGTCTCTAGTGGCACTGCGGTCGCACCACAAATGTCCTGCCTACCCCCAATGGAGCCAGCACCTGAGGTTCCGTCGTGAGCCCAGCAAGGTCCAAGAACCAGAGTCACGCCTCGAAAGAATGTCTCGGTACCACAGAGGGTGACATTTGGGAACTCTCAGAGGGTTGTTGGAGAGTCATCTCGACCCCAAGGCGGGAACAGAATGACCCAATTTGTGACTGGAATACCGGCATCTTATCCGCAAGGGTTGAAACCATCGGAGAAAGAGTGGGTAAGGAGGATTGCGGAGGACACACAGATGCATCAGGTTCGACTTGGATTCCACCACAACATCCTCAACAACTTATCTAAAATAGTGGAAGCGCATCACCAGGGCATAGAGTGGAATGGGGAACTTGCTGCTGCCGCCAGACGAGAGATTAGGAGGTTATATAGGTGGCTGTTTGTTTGCAGCATGATGATGTTAGCGCTAGGGATAGTTATTGGATGGATATTGTTTTAGGAAGAATTTTGAATGGATTGCTCTTTTGATTGGAAATTAGAAACTCTGTTTTGTATCTTTTATCGAAAAGGTAATGCATGACATCTTTTGGAAGGAATTTCTATTATATCTATTGGTTATGCGATTGATTATGTCTTATATCGATTGTTTGTCATCTTCCCATCCTTTGTCATGCGGGTAAGACATTAAGCATCATCGAAATTTTGTGGAAAGCTACCACTTTATGTTATCCTCAAACTTATGAATTCCATTCTGTTTAGGATTTAAAGAAATGCCGCCGAGAAGAGAAATCCCTGATTTAGCACAACTTGTTTCAGAGCAACTTATTGCTGCACTCCCTACCATAGTCAGCCAAGTGGCTGCTGGCTTGAATGCTAACCAACCTTCTAACTCGGAGTCTCGACCACCACGGGAATGTACTTATATGCAAACAAGAGGCCGAGAAGCAGCCAATCAGCTCTCATGGGAGGAGTTTAAGAAGTTGCTAAAAGAAGAATATTGTCCGAGAAGTGAACTCCAGAAATTATAGATGGAGTTGTGGAACCTTGAGATGAAGGGAGATGATATCTATGCGTACACAACGAGGTTTCAAGAATTGGCAAACCTGGTGCCACACCTTGTGACACCAGAGGAGGTTCGGATAGAAAGATACATTTGGGGTTTATCCCCAGAAATTAGAGGCAACATAACCTCTGCCAATCCAAAAACATCTTCAAGGAGCTGTGGAAATTGCCACGAAACTCACAAACAATACGGTGCGATCTGGAGGTTTGGCTAAGGGGAAAAGAAAGATAGAGGATTATGAAGACCGAAAATTTGGAAGGAAACAGGACCGGAATAGGAGAGAAACGAGAAACTTTGGAGCTCAATCACAGATAACCGGACAGGGCGACGTAATTAGATGCGATAAATGCAAAGTTCCGCATCGGGGGAATTGCATTATCTGCAGGAGGTGCCATCTTGGGGGTCACACGGCAAAGGATTGCCGGAAAAGACTATGCTTTGAATGTGGGAGTCCAGACCACACGAGGAATGTTTGCCCAAGAAGGGGAGCAGGGACAAATGTAAATCAGACTCGGCAGAACAATCCAAGCAACGTAGAAAATCAGGCTCGGGGCAGAGCATTCGAGCTGGGAGTCAGGGAAGCCAGAGAGGATCCCAATGTAGTGTCAGGCATGTTTCCTCTGAACAGTGAATATGCAACAGTTTTATTTGATTCGGGTGCCGACAGAAGCTTTGTGTCATTAAATTTTAGTCATAAAATTTACTTAAGACCCTAGAGGTTGAAAGAAGCCTTTGTCATTGAATTTGCCAATGGTCAGAAATTCAAAGTCAGGGATATAATTTTGAACTGCACCTTGAATTTAGCCAATAAGGA
>NW_020200774.1:101298-102668 GCF_001531365.2 Cynara cardunculus var. scolymus
AAGATGAGGAAGTACCTAAAGAAGAATTACCCTGCATACTTGGCCCACGTGATAGATGGAAGGATCAARGAGGATAATATTGAGGATTTACCCATAGTTCGGGAATTTTCCGATGGTTTGCCTAAAGATCTGCCAGGTCTGCCTCCGCAAAGATAAGTAGAGTTCGGTATCGACTTGATCCCCGGAGCTGCTCCAGTGGCTAAGGCACCATACCGACTGGCACCATCAGAAATGCAGGAAATGTCGACCCAACTTCAGGAATTGCTAGACAAAGGTTTTATAAGGCCAAGCCATTCACCATGGGGAGCACTGGTACTATTCGTCAAAAAGAACTCAATAAGTTAACCATCAAGAATAGATACCCTCTTCCCAGAATCGATGATTTGTTCGATCAACTTCAAGGGGCAGCCTATTTTTCGAAGATTGATTTGCGATCCGGATATCACCAAGTGAGGGTTCGGGAAGAAGATATTCCCAAGGCAGCCTTTAGCACCCGATATGGCCATTATGAATTTATGGTCACGCCATTCGGGCTAACCAATGCAYCAACAGTCTTCATGGACCTGATGAACAGAGTCTACAGACCCTACCTGGATAAATTTGTAATCGTCTTCATAGATGACATATTAATTTATTCAGGAAGCTGGGAAGACCATGAGAGACACTTGAGGGCAATTTTGGAAGTACTCCGAAGGGAGAAGCTGTATGCCAAATTTTCTAAGTGTGAGTTCTAGCTACGGGAAGTTCAGTTTCTGGGTCATGTAGTTAATGAACGAATTCAAGTGGACCCAATCAAAATTGAGGCTATCAAGAACTGGGAAGCCCCTAAAACACCTACAGAGATTCGTCAATTCCTTGGGTTGGCAGGCTACTATAGGCGTTTCATTGCAAATTTCTCAAAAATTGCACTACCGCTTACAGCCTTAACCCAAAAAGATAAGAAGTTTATCTGGAGCGAGAAGCAAGAAGAGGCCTTCGAGACTCTCAAACAGAAGTTGTGTAATGCACCTATCTTATCCCTACCAGAGGGTTCGGATAACTTTGTGGTCTTTTGTGATGCATCACATCAAGGCTTAGGTTATGTATTGATGCAAAAGAATAAAGTAATTGCTTATGCATCAAGACAACTAAAAGTGCATGAAAAGAATTACACAACGCACGACCTTGAGTTGGGAGTAGTGGTGTTTGCACTTAAGATATGGAGACATTACCTCTATGGCACGAAATGTACCATTTTCACGGATCATAAAAGCCTTCAGCACATCCTTGATCAGAAAATGTTGAATATGAGGCAAAGAAGATGGGTCGAATTGCTTAGTGATTATGATTGTGAGATCAAATACCATCCGGGCAAAGCCAACGTTGTGGCC
>NW_020200774.1:103606-105566 GCF_001531365.2 Cynara cardunculus var. scolymus
GGACTCGATATTATCCAAGAAACCACCGATAAAATCGTGGTAATCAAAGATCGACTCAAGGATGCTAGGGATCGACAGAAAAGCTATGCTGACAACCGGAGGAAGCCTTTAGAATTCCAGAAAGGTGACAAAGTTTTTGTAAAGGTCTCGCCTTGAAAGGGAGTTATGCATTTTGGAAAGAAAGGCAAGTTGGGCCCTCACTATATTGGCCCTTTCGAAATAATAGAAAGATTTGGACCAGTGGCCTATAAGCTAAATCTACCCCCAGAGTTAAGCACTATCCACGACACATTCCACGTATCGAATCTTAAGAGATGCCTATCTGATGAAACCCAGGTTTTACCCCTGGAAGACTTGCAAGTTTTTGATCGACTGCATTTTGTTGAAAAACCTTTGGTGATTTTGGATAGAAAAGTTAAGCAGTTGAGATGTAAAAGGATACCCATCGTGAAGGTTCATTGGGATTCCAAGAATGGGCCGGAGTATACGTGGGAAAGGGAAGACTTCATGAAGGACAAGTATCCCCATTTTTTTCTCTCAAGCCAACCATGAATAGAAGCACAGACAATTAAATTTCGGGGCGAAATTTCTCTGAGTTGGGGAGGCTGTAACAACTCTGCTCTTTTGGATTTTCAAGTTAGAACCATATTTCGGAACCTTCATTTGAAAAACTAAGTCTTTTAGGATTAACCTTATCCAGAGTATATGATTCTGAAGAGGTCGCCTGATCAACCACAGGATTAAACAACCAGAGGCTCTGGTAATAGCCACAGAGGCTCTGGAGACAGCCATAGAGGCTCTGGTGATAGCTACAGAGGCTCTGATGTTAGCTACAGAGGCTCTGTTGTCTCTTCACAGAGGCTCTGGCGTCTCTTCACAGAGGCTCTGGCGTCTCTTCACAGAAGCTCTGTCGTCTCTTCACAGAGACTCTGTTGTCTCTTCACAGAGGCTCTGGCGTCTCTTCACAGAAGCTCTGTCGTCTCTTCACAGAGACTCTGTTGTCTCTACACAAAGGCTCTGGCGTCTCTTCACAGAAGCTCTATTGTCTCTTTACATAGACTCTGTTGTCTCTCCACAGAGGCTCTAGTGTCTCTTCACAGAAGCTCTGTTTCTTTTTTTTTACTGAGACGCTGGTTTCCCATGATCGATCGATTTGGCACGACAGTTGGTCTTTTTCCAGACTTTGACGTTTTGGTTATTTTATATTTTTGGTCCTCAGCTTAGAGAAGTAAAAGCCCCTTAGGCTTGGGCCTTTAGAGGCCAGCCCACTACTCCTCTAGAAGTCCCATGTAAATACCGCCTTCTCTTTTGAAAACTCTCATTTATTCAAAAAGCTCCAGCCTTTTTCTCGATTCTTCCTCTCTAAAGTTCATCACCTTCAAACCGAACTCTTCTCCTTGCAAGTTTAGGAATTCTGCCGTGTTCGGGTCGCTCATATCTGCCTCGTCTTCAAAAAGGTAAATTCTAAAAACCATCTATTCCTCTTTTAGTGCTTAAATTCCTAACTTGTCTTCCTGCTCAACACAAGTTTCGGGAATTAAAGATAGTGAGATTATCCATCGAAGACTTACAAGTGTCCTCATCAGATGGTAATCTGTGACCTAAGGAATCTTTTTATCCCAAAGAGAAGAAGAGAGTTCTCGCATATAAGGCCGATATCACATTYGGGTGATTTGGGTCTGCATGCGTCTCTAAATCTTTTCTCTCATCTTGTAGCTTGCTAACTCAAATTTCTCATTTGTTCTATTTTCTATTCTGAAATTATTTAGAGATAAGGATTTTGGTGATAGCAGTCTCTATTTTTGACATTATTGAGTCCAAACCACCTCATTTTGCTGCCATTCTTGGGCATGCAACCGATTTGGGGAGGCGGGTGACTCAAGGTTGAAATTGTTCTTGGGAAGGGTGTTAAACCCACTCAAAATCTCTTGATTCCAACAGTTGGCGGCTGCCATCATTT
>NW_020200774.1:106154-114522 GCF_001531365.2 Cynara cardunculus var. scolymus
TTTTATGCATGTGAAAACCCGTGAATTCACCAACTCTTTGTAGTTGACTTTGTTTTATGCCACGCTTTTCAGGTGCTAAGTAAGTTTGTGGACTCCTGGGAGCATTACTTGGATCAAAATCGATTAAGACAGTTTTTGTTGTATTTGAAAATACTTTTGTAACCTTGAAACTTTATCAAGTCGATGAATTGTGTATTTTGAATCGTTGACAAAGTGTTTTTCTGTAACTGTTGCCAAGACTCGCTTGTCTGTTATCATCCCGTGTTTTCGCTTTAGCGGGGTGTGACACCTGGCCACCAATAAAAGGGTTTCAAATCTCTATACATTTTATTGGTGCCTGGATGGATAGAGTATCGGGATTTATGACTTTCATTTAATATCATATTTCAGATATCTCCAAAATATGGTATCCAAACTCGTCCTTGAAAGCACATTAACCCTTCATCATTCTGTTCCAAGTTTGAGATCATCTTACCCAACTTTTCTGATTTGATAATATCTTCTTTCATAGCTTCCTTCTGACATCTCATAATGTCTTTATGAATATCAGGGACTAAACTTATTCTCATTGCCACCGTTTTAATGGTTCCACTTCTTACCTTTCTACTCAAAGCATCAGCTACCACGTTGGCTTTTCCTGGGTGGTAAAGAATTTCACAATCATAATCATTAACAAGTTCAATCCACCGACGCTGTCGCATATTTAAATCTTTCTGGTTGAACAAATGTTGTAAACTTTTATGGTCAGTATAAATCTGACATTTCGTTCCCAGAAGATAGTGTCTCCAGATTTTCAGAGCAAATACTACTGCAGCTAACTCCATATCATGAGTTGGATACTGTTTTTCAAGCTCTTTCAATTGTCTTGACGCATACGATATTTTACTTTTCCTCTTTGCATCAAAACGCATCCTAATCCTAACTTTGAAGCATCGCTATATACCACAAAGTCTTCGGATCTATCTGGTAGAGTTAACACCGGCGCACTACAGAGGTGATCTTTTAATAGTTGGAAAGCTTCTTGTTGTTATTTTCCCCACTGGAATTTAACATTCTTCCGAGTCAATTTAGTTAATGGCACAACTATCTTGGAGAAGTCCTGAATAAACTTACGATATTAACCTGCAAACCCAAAAAGCTTCGGATTTCAGAAGGATTTTTCAGAGTTTCCTATCATGCAACTGCTTCTATTTTTACTGGATCTACTTGTACTCCGGCTTCTGAGATAACGTATCCCAAGAATTGAACTTTTCTTATCCATAACTCACACTTGGACAATTTAGCATACAACTTTTCTCTTTTCAACAATTCCAATATCAGASGAAGATGTTTTGCATGTTCTTCTTCAGTCTTAGAGTATATAAGAATATCATCAATAAATACAATAACAAATTTTTCAAGATATTCCTTACATACACTATTCATCAAATTCATAAAAGCTGCATGTGCATTAGTTAAGCCGAATGGCATAATTAAGAATTCGTGATGCCCGTACCTTGTTCCGAATGCTGTTGTGGCAACATCTTCTTCCCTGACCTTAAGTTGATGATATCCTGACCTCAAATCGATTTTGGAGAAATAACTTGCTCTCACCAGTTGATCAAACAAGTCATTAATCCTTGGTAAAGGATATTTGTTTTTAATTGTCAACTTATCCAGTTCACGATCATCTATACACATTCGCATAGACCCATCCTTCTTCTTAACAAATAAGATCGGAGCACCCTAGGGCGAAGTGCTAGGCCTAATAAATCCCTTATTAGTTAAATCTTTAAATTGTGCCACCAATTCTTTCAACTTAGATGGAGCTAAACGGTATGGTGCCTTTGCTACTGGTGCAGCTCCTAGTACAAGATTGATTCGGAATTCAATGACTCTATCTGGTGGTAATCCAGATAAGTCTTCTGGAGATTTCTGTGTATTCACTAACAATAGGAATCGATTCCTCTTTTCTCTTCTATTCTTTTAAATCAATTACATATGCCAAACATCCTTGACACTTCTTTCAAATACTTTTTTGGGCTTTCATTACTGACAAAATACTAGTATGATGATTTTGACGATCACCATAAATAACAATTGTTCTCTGGTCTGGTAGAATAATTCTGATTTTTTTTATTACAGACAATGCTATCTTGATATTTTGCCAACCAGTCCATACCCACTACTATGTCAAATTCTTTCATTGGCATGGGAAATAACCGGATCGGAAGCTCACAATCCTCAATAACAATAATGTAGTTATTGAATACTTTAGTAACAGTTTCCTGACTATTAGCAGTATCAACTACTAATTTATCATCAAGTAGCACAGAATTCAGACATGCAGTTTTGAGCAAACAATGGTGATACAAACGAAAAGTTTGCACCAGAGTCAAATAACACCTTAGCACGTATTGAATTCTGGAGAAATGTACCTGTTACTACATCCGGTGATGCTTCTGCCTCGTTCTTAGTCATCTGGAAGGATCGTCCCCGCGTCCCTTCTTGCCCTCCTCTGTTTACAGTAGGCCTTCCCCGAGTACCTGACGCATTACTCCCCATTGTTAACTGCGGAGTTCTTAACAATGGACAATTTGATCGAATATGATCCGAAGAATTTCAATTAAAACACCTTCGGTTAGCTGGGCAATTTATGGATAAATGACCTGCCTCACCGCACTTATAACATTTCATTGGGTCCATCTTGCATTCTCCCTGATGAACCTGTCGGCATTGTGAGCAGACTTTTTCACTGATCTTCTGTTCAGATTTGTTATCATATCTAACAGTTTTCGGCCCTCAAAAAAATGAAGGTCCCTCCMATTTTCTTTTCTCCACAWTTTTTCCTTCCGATTGTCTATTCTTATTYCGTTCATTCACCTCAGCTGCATCTAMTGTTAGTGGAAAGGTATTAGGGTTCATAGCAATAACAAACTCTCTGATTGAGGGTTTCAGACCCCAAATAAACCTTTCTATCTTCCGGGATTCAGTCAAAACATAATGTTCGGCAAAACGAGAGTATTCAATGAATCTTTCGGTATACTCCTGAACTGTTCCATTCCCTTGCWCTAACTTCAGAAAATCTTCCTCCATTTGTCTTACTACTGTTTTAGGACAAAATTGATTTTTAAATCTATCCACAAATTCTACCCAAGACAGAGTCTGTAAAACATCCGTTCTGGTAGACGATTCAACTTCCCACCAAAATAAAGCATTTGATTTTAATACAGAAACAACAAATCGAACTTTATCTGTTTCCGGACACCGAATGGTGTTGAACATAGATTCCATCTCCTTAATCCAGCATGTAGCTTTCACTGGATCTCTCTCCCCAGAAAAGGTTGGTGGTTTGCATGCTAAAAACATCTTAATATATCCTTCTTTATTCATAGTGATTGGAGCAGTGGGATAAACTTCTACTCTTTATGTTTCCACTCTAGCCGGTATTCCCAAAATTGATGTCAGAGTTTCCCGTAATTTCCCCATTTCCTCTGCCAACATATCTCTGGTTATATATTCTGGGTATGGCACCGACCTTTCCTGAACATTCCAAGAGTGGGATTCCTCATGTTCAGAATGTATTCCAGTCCGACCCCTTCCCTGAGATTGACTTCTTCCTCTGCCTCATCCTCTTGCTCTTCCCCGACCTCTATTTTCGGATGTACTAGTAGGTAGATTTACAGGTGATTCTCCTCTTTCCTCAGATTCTGGACGAGTCATTCTTTCAGATCTTCTAGTTCGGCTAGACATCTGCAAAGTTTAGTGTTAATAATCACGTATTCACATTCCCAAATATAATGAAGTATTCAAGTTCAGATGTGTACCTGTAARTTCATAATTGCACTGGCCAGATGTAATTAAAATTTACCTTACACACTGTTCTTTTAACACATCATATTTATCTCCAATGGTGCTAACTATGTTCGGGACCCTTAACATGCAATAAAACAGTTTAAGTCTAGGTATCATGTTGTTAAATACCTAAATCTCTTAAAGTCGGGCTCTGATACCATTCTGTAAGGCGCCAATCCACACATTGCATGTAATATATATTTCATACAAAAGAAATACATGATATCATTCCATTCTGGTCCCTTAGTACAAGAATCTAACATGACCAGATACAAGGTCCGAAAATTCAAAATACATTTCTTGTACTAATTAATCAAAACATATCTTCAAGCAAAAGCGCATAAAGGAACATATTAAACCTTTCCCTTCCCCTTACTGTCCGAACCTCCTRCAACACATAATTTAAATCACAAAACGAGGCTTAGACCGAAAGGTCTAGTGAGATACCCTATTTATGTTATTGCAGGGTGAAAATCACCAAAACCTTTAGGGAAAATATCATTTCATATATATAACAAATAAATGAATAAATAGAAACGTAATACCAGATGTTTTCCGTTATCAAGCAAATCGTTCTGCTTATTCAATTCTCAAAACTCTAAACCAATCAGGTTCCACGTAATGCCACTTTTAAACCTTTTCTTAACCAAACAAGGTTATTTAAAGCTTCAGGCCAAACCTGACATTTTCTCCTCAATAACATCCAAACTATAATTATCAATAAGAACCTTGATCCTAAATCTTTAAGTCACAAAGATATAAAGACTCCGGACCACGGTAATCTTAAAGGATATAATAGAATGAGTTATATCGTATAACACACATGCAAATGCCACCCTTATATCCAAAAGTACACATCGCCTTGATATGCCACCCTTATCCCATGGTACACCTCTCCTTGATATGCCACCCTTATCCCATGGTACACCTCTCCTTAATATGTCACTCTTATGCCATGGTACACCTCTCCTTAATATGCCACCCTTATTTCCTCATCAAAATATTTTCACATAATATTTTCAAATAAACCGCAGCCATTGAAATTATTATCAATACAAATTCATTTTTTTCAAAACTTCCTTTTTATGATAAAATATCATTTTTCATTGAAAACACAACATTACAACAAATCCGGTCAATCTTGACTTAACCGGACTTCAAATCCGGTCAATCTTAACTTAGCCAGACTTTAAATCCGGTCAACTATCCGGACAACACATCCTAAGCTTTTTCCGATTTAATACTTATACAAACTTCAACTTTGTCCGGATAACAAATCCGGTCAATACTCCGCACAAAGCTTGAATGATTTATCACTTGGAATATAAACCATCTTTGTCTGGATAACATGTCCGGTCAATACCCTGCTCATTACTTAGCCGATTTAAAATAATCCGGCCACTATTTGGTCGTATTCTTACTTCTCAATTTAAAAAGATAACTTTTCTTATCAATCATAACCCGATCAATACTTAATTGATTTAAGATAATCCGGACAATACATCGGTTAACCTTTGTCCGATTTAAAATAGTCCGGACAACACATCGTCTATCCTTTGTTCGATTTAAACTAATCCGGACAACACATCTTTCACTCTTTGACAGGTTTAAAACCATCCAGTCAAACCTTGTCCGGTTTTATATCTGGATAAACACTTAGGGCAAAAAGACTGATTTATATCAAATTGAAATAAAATTTATATGAAACCAGTAATAATCTTTATGCAAAAGAGTTTTAGAAACTACTCACATTAATAGGCTTTTAAAACCAAACACTTGAAATCCAATCTTGAATCTCCAGACAAGATATCCGATCAACTTCTCCTCTTTTTAAATTGCACAACTTATCAAAATACCAGAAGAAGAGAATGGAGGCTAAGCCCTCCTTTTATACTTTCCAATTCAGGAAAGTTAGCAAATTTACACCGCCATATGTATGCTTACATACACCAAGTATACATATATATATATTTTTATATAAACATACATTACACACTTATCTTCAAGCACACATATTATATATATATATATACATATAAAAATATATATATACTTTCACATATGTACATATACATGATCACATTATGCACATAATTTTTATATACCGGCATGATCAAATATAACAATTTATCATGCTATCACGTAATCGTTTACTCAGATAATCACATAATAATTACCTTGGGTGATGACAAGAATCCGGTTATCAGATTATCCACCCCTCAAAAGAATTCCGTCCCAGAATTCCTTTAATCAAAAAGCCATGGGTATTCTGATCGCATCTTTGATTCCAATTCCCATGTTGCTTCTGGTCCTTTGTGAAACTTCCACTGAATTTTAACTAGATTTATTTCTTTGTTTCTCAACACCTTGATCCTTCTGTTGATTACAGCTTCTGGTGTTTCCACAAAATTTAGCTTACTGTCTAGTTGAATTTCTAGTAACGGTACTGATAGGTTCGGATCAGCCAAACATTTCCGCAGATTCGACACATGAAAAGTGTTGTGAATCAAACTCAGCTCTTCTGGCAGCTCTAACTGATATGCTACTGGCCCAATTCCCTTACATATTCTGAACGGCCCTACATATCTCAGACTGAGCTTCCCTTTCTTTCCAAATCTGACGACACCCTTCCACGGCGAAACTTTTAACATCACAAAATCACCTATACTAAACTCAATTATCTGTAAAACTTTTATGGCGATGTTGTGCTGTTTTTATTCTTTCATGGATTTGTTTGATCTTTTCAAAAGTTTCTTGAACAATTTCAGGACCCGTCAACTGTTTCTCTCCCACTTCATTCCAACATAAAGGCGTTCGACATTTACGTCCATACAACACTTCATACGGTGCCGCTTGGATACTGGAATGGTAACTATTGTTATATGAAAATTCTATCATTGGCAAGTGATCTTCCCACGATCCCCCGAAGTCAATAATACAACTTCTTAACAGATCTTCGAGAGTCTGGATAGTTCTTTCACTCTGCCCATCAGTTTGCGGATGATAAGATGTACTCAATCGAATTTCAGATCCCAAAACTTTTTGTAGTCCTTCCCAGAACTTGGAAGTAAACCGACTATCTCTATCAAAGATAATGGATAATGGAACACCGTGTCTGGTAACAATTTCTTTGATGTAAATCTGCGCTAACGTTTCCAAAGAGTATTTCTCCCTTATTGGTAGAAAATGCGCAGATTTGGACAAACAATCAACAATTACCCAAATCGCGTCATACCCCTTTAGAGTTCGAGGTAACTTCATAACAAAATCCATGGTAATGTGATCCCGTTTCCATATAGGTATCTCTAACGATTGAAGACTTCCATACGGCTTCTGATGTTCAATCTTAACCTGTAAACATGTCAGACACTGTTCCACATACCGAGCTATGTCTCTTTTCAATCCTGGTGTAACAACTCTGCACTTTTGGATTTTCAGGTTAGAACCATATTTCGGAACCTTCATTTGAAAAAATAAGTCTTTTAGGATTAACCTTATCCAAAGTATGATTCTGAAGAGGTCGCCTGATCAACCAGAGGATTGAACAACCAGAGGCTCTAGTAATAGCCCCAAAGGCTCTTGAGGCAGCCATAGAGGCTCTGGTGACAGCTACAGAGGCTCTGATGTTAGCTACAGAGGCTCTGTTGTCTCTTCACAGAGGCTCTGGCGTCTCTTCACAAAAGCTCTGTCGTCTCTTCACAGAGACTCTGTTGTCTCTTCACAGAAGCTCTGGCGTCTCTTCATAGAAGTTCCGTCGTCTTTTCACAGAGACTCTGTTGTCTCTGCACAGAGGCTCTGGTGTCTCTTCACAGAAGCTCTGTTTCTTTTTTTTACTGAGACGCTGGTTTCCCATGATCGATCGACTTGGCACGACAGTTGGTCTTTTTCCAGACTTGGACGTTTGGTTATTTTATATTTTTGGGGCTCAGCTTAGAGGAGTAAAAGCCCCTTGGGCTTGGGCCTTTAGAGGCCAGCCCACTACTCCTCTAGAAGCCCCATATAAATACCCCCTTCTCTTTTGAAAGCTCTCCTTTATTCAAAAAGCTCCAGCCTTCTTCTCGATTCTCCCTCTCTAAAGTTCATCACCTTCAAACAGAACTCTTCTCCCTGCAAGTTTAGGAATTCTGTCGTGTTCGGATCGCTCATATCTGCCTCGTCTTCAAAAAGGTAAGTTCTAAAAACCATCTATTCCTCTTTTAGTGCTTAATTTCCTAACTTCTCTTCCTGCTCAACACAAGTTTTGGGAATTAAAGATAGTGAGATTATCCATCGAAGATTTACATGTGTCTTCATCAGATGGTAATCTGTGACCTAAGGAATCTTTTAATCCCAAAGAGAAGAAGAGAGTTCTCGCATATAAGACCGATATCACATTCGGGTGATTTGGGTCAGCATGCGTCTCTAAATCTTTTCTCTCATCTTGTAGCTTGCTAACTCAAATTCCTCATTTGTTCTATTTTCTGTTCTGAAATTATTTAGAGATAAGGATTTTGGTGATAACAGTCTCTATTTTTGACATTGTTGAGTCAAAACC
>NW_020200774.1:115439-117992 GCF_001531365.2 Cynara cardunculus var. scolymus
CATAAGTTTGCTATTACTTGGTTTATGCATTGAAATATTTTATGCATGTGAAAACCCGTGAATTCACCAACTCTTTGTAGTTGACTCTTTTTTATGCCACACTTTTCAGGTGCTAAATAAGTTGTGTGGAATCCTGGGAGCATTACTTGGATCAAGATCGATTAAGACAGTTTTTGTTGTATTTGAAAATACTTTTGTAACCTTGAAACTTTATCAAGTCGATGAATTGTGTATTTTGAATCGTTGACAAAGTGTTTTTCTGTAACTGTTGCCAAGACTTGCTTGTCTGTTATCATCCCGTGTTTTTGCTTTAGCGGGGTGTGACAGATTTGGTAACAGAGCCTCAGTTATAGAGAATGTTGGTTTTCTTTAAAAACCATCGACTATATCTAAAATAATTTCTAAATGATTTTCAATCATGTGTTTAAAGCGGGCCTTGTTATTTCACATCGGTTAAGTAAAGCCTGATCACATGTGCTTAATTTATGTGTAATAAAAAGAACTTAATCGATCTCATTAGAAGTATGCTCTAGTTGTGACACTATTAAGAAAAACATGAGCTTAGTTCCACTATTGCGAATATATGTTTCCTAGGATTAGAGGCACTGGTCAAGAAGACCAGAAACAATGGAAGTTGGAATGCTCAACTCTCGCTATCATTGTTTCCGCAGAGGCTCTGGTCTTATGATCAGAAGCTCTGCAATAAGCGAATAGAAGAACCAGAGGACCCATGCGTAGTTAATTGAATGAAAAGTATAGGGGTTGCCACAGAGGCTCTGGTCTCGCTACCAGAAGCTCTGGTTGGAACAAGAGGTACGACCAGGACATGGTCTCTAGTGGCACTGCGGTCGCACCACAAATGTCCTGCCTACCCCCAATGGAGCCAGCACCTGAGGTTCTGTCGAGAGCCCAACAAGGTCCAAGAACCAGAGTCACGCCTCGAAAGAATGTCTCGGTACCACAGATGGTGACATTTGGGAACTCTCAGAGAGTCGTTGGAGAGTCATCTTGACCCCAAGGCAGGAACAGAATGACCCAATTTGTGACTGGAATACCGGCATCTTATCCGCAAGGGATGAAACCATCGGAGAAAGAGTGGGTAAGGAGGATTGCAGAGGACACACAGATGCATCAGGTTCAACTTGGATACCACCACAACATCCTCAACAACTTATCTGAAATAGTGGAAGCGCATCACCAGGGCATAAAGTGGAATGGGGAACTTGCTGCTGCCGCCAGACGAGAGATTAGGAGGTTATATAGGTGGCTGTTTGTTTGCAGCATGATGATGTTAGCGCTAGGGGTAGTTATTGGATGAATATTGTTTTAGGAAGAATTTTGAATGGATTGCTCTTTTGACCGGAAAYTAGAAACTCTGTTTTGTATCTTTTATCGAAAAAGTAATGCATGACATCTTTTGGAAGGAATTTCTATTATATCTATTGGTTATGCGATTGATTATGTCTTATATCGATTGTTTGTCATCTTCCTATCCTTTGTCATGCGGGTAAGACATTAAGCATCATCGAAATTTTGTGGAAAGCTACCACTTTATGTTATCCTCAAACTTATGAATTCCATTATGTTTAGGATTTAAAGAAATGCCGCCGAGAAGAGAAATCCCCGATTTAGCACAACTTGTTTCAGAGCAACTTATTGTTGCACTCCCTACCATAGTGAGCCAAGTGGCTGCTAGCTTGAATGCTAACCAACCTTCTAACTCGGAGTCTCGACCACCGCGGGAATGTACTTATAAAACCTTCCGAGCTTGCAATCCTAAGGAATTTAACGGAACAAAAGGAGCGATAGAATTATTGACATGGCTCGAGAGTATGGAATCCATGTTGCACATTAGCAATTACACTGAAGGGAATAAGGTAAAATATGCGGCATGCCTTTTACAAGGAAGGGCGCTCACATGGTGGAACACCTTGGTGCAAACAAGAGGCCGAGAAGCAGCCAATCAGCTCTCATGGGAGGAGTTTAACAAGTTGCTAAAAGAAGAATACTATCCGAGAAGTGATCTCCAGAAATTGTAGATGGAGTTGTGGAACCTTGAGATGAAGGGAGATGATATCTATGCGTACACAACGAGGTTTCAAGAATTGGCAAACCTGGTGCCACACCTTGTGACACCAGAGGAGGTTCGGATAGAAAGATACATTTGGGGTTTATCCCCAGAAATTAGAGGCAACATAACCTCTGCCAATCCAAAGACTTTTCAAGGAGCTGTGGAAATTGCCACGAAACTCATAAACAATGCGGTGCGATCTGGAGGTTTGGCCAAGGGGAAAAGAAAGATAGAGGATTATGAAGACCAAAAATTTGGAAGGAAACAGGATCAGAATAGGAGAGAAACGAGAAACTTTGGAGCTCAATCACAGATAACCGGACAGGGCGACGTAATTAGATGCGATAAATGCAAAGTTCCGCATCGGGGGAATTGCATTATATGCAGGAGGTGCCATCTTGGGGGTCACACGGCAAAGGATTGCCGGAAAAGACTATGCTTTGAATGTGGGAGTCCAGACCACACGAGGAATGTTTGCCCAA
>NW_020200774.1:120947-122600 GCF_001531365.2 Cynara cardunculus var. scolymus
AGAAAAGCTATGCTGACAACCGGAGGAAGCCTTTAGAATTCCAGAAAGGTGACAAAGTTTTTCTAAAGGTCTCGCCTTGGAAGGGAGTTATGCATTTTGGAAAGAAAGGCAAGTTGGGCCCTCGCTATATTGGCCCTTTCGAAATAATAGAAAGATTTGGACCAGTGGCCTATAAGCTAAATCTACCCCCAGAGTTAAGCACTATCCACGACACATTCCACGTATCGAATCTCAAGAGATGCCTATCTGATGAAACCCAGGTTTTACCCCTGGAAGACTTGCAAGTTTTTGATCGACTGCATTTTGCTGAAAAACCTTTAGAGATTTTGTATAGAAAAGTTAAGCAGTTGAGATGTAAAAGGATACCCGTCGTGAAGGTTCATTGGGATTCCAAGAATGGGCCGGAGTATACGTGGGAAAGGGAAGACTTCATGAAGGACAAGTATCCCCATTTTTTTTTTCAAGCCAACCATGAATAGAAGCGTAGACAATTAAATTTCGGGGCGAAATTTCTCTGAGTTGGGGAGGCTGTAACAACTCTGCACTTTTGGATTTTCAGGTTAGAACCATATTTCGGAACCTTCATTTGAAAAACTAAGTCTTTTAGGATTAACCTTATCCAGAGTATATGATTCAGAAGAGGTCGCCTGATCAACCAGATGATTAAACAACCAGAGGCTCTGGTAATAGCCACAGAGGCTCTGGAGACAGCCATAGAGGCTCTGGTGATAGCTACAGAGGCTCTGATGTTAGCTACAGAGGCTCTGTCGTCTCTTCACAGAGGCTCTGGCGTCTCTTCACAGAAGCGCGGTCGTCTCTTCACAGAGACTCTGTTGTCTCTTCACAGAGGCTCTGGCGTCTCTTCACAGAAGCTCTATCGTCTCTTCACAGAGACTCTGTTGTCTCTCCACAGAGGCTCTGGTGTCTCTTCACAGAAGCTCTGTTTCTTTTTTATTACTGAGACGCTGGTTTCCCATGATCGATCGATTTGGCACGACAGTTCGTCTTTTTCCAGACTTGGACGTTTTGGTTATTTTATATTTTTGGGGCTCAGCTTAGGGAAGTAAAAGCCCCTTGGGCTTGGGCCTTTAGAGGCCAGCCCACTACTCCTCTAGAAGCCCCATGTAAATAC
Source organism: Cynara cardunculus var. scolymus (assembly GCF_001531365.2). Taxonomy (NCBI): domain Eukaryota; kingdom Viridiplantae; phylum Streptophyta; class Magnoliopsida; order Asterales; family Asteraceae; genus Cynara; species Cynara cardunculus. Next base: position 122,080 of record NW_020200774.1, read on the forward strand.
CCCATTCTCTTTTGAAAACTCTCCTTTATTCAAAAAGCACCAGCCTTTTTCTCGATTCTCCCTCTCTAAAGTTCATCACCTCCAAACCGAACTCTTCTCCCTGCAAGTTTAGGAATTCTGCCGTGTTCGGGTCGCTCATATCTGCCTCGTCTTCAAAAAGGTAAGTTCTAAAAACCATCTATTCCTCTTTTAGTGCTTAAATTCCTAACTTCTCTTCCTGCTCAACACAAGTTTCGGGAATTAAAGATAGTGAGATTATCCATCGAAGACTTACATGTGTCTTCATCAGATGGTAATATGTGACCTAAGGAATCTTTTAATCCCAAAGAGAATAAGAGAGTTCTCGCATATAAGGCCGATATCACATTCGGGTGATTTGGGTCTGCATGCGTCTCTAAATCTTTTCTCTCATCTTGTAGCTTGCTAACTCAAATTCCTCATTTGTTCTATTTTATGTTCTGAAATTATTTAGAGATAAGGATTTTGGTGATAACAGTCTCTATTTTTGACATTGTTGAGTC
>NW_020200775.1:0-503 GCF_001531365.2 Cynara cardunculus var. scolymus
TCTTATTCACCCCAGAACTATGACTCTTGGGGTGAGAGACTAAACAAGAAGAGTGGTGAATGTGAGTGGATAGAGTATGCATGATATTGAAACATTCACARAAKGASACATMMCAAGAAACTTTCTTAAATTTTTCATTAAAATTCTCAAAGAAGAGTACAGATATTTTTTTTAGAGCCCTTCTTAGGTACGGGCTTCTCATTACAAAATTCCTTTCATATTCTAGGCTCTGTTTTGAAATCCTTTTTAAAATTCTTCTGTATTGGTCCCCCCTTTGGTTTTCCTGCAATCACTGAAACAGAAGCATTATTAGTCAGWGGCCATTTTTTCAATTGTTGCCAAGTATAGATAGGCTTCTGTGTTGCAGAGACAGAGAGTTGAGAATTACTTTGTTTTCGAATTTTCTTCTTTCCTTTCTCAAGATCAATAACAGTCTCTACAACTTGTGTAGGACTAACTTCAAGATCTGAGGCATGTTCATGCTTAGACGTAGCTTTTTCAAG
>NW_020200775.1:2027-9045 GCF_001531365.2 Cynara cardunculus var. scolymus
TTAAGGTGTTCAGTCTAGAGTATGTGTCAGACAGGGATTCGCCTTCTTTCGCCTTGAAGCTGTGGTACTCGTCAATGCAAATTGATCGATTGTTTTGAGTGTTTTCTTACCTCCCTCAATTTGTTTCTCTAACTCTACCCAAATATCCATGGATAATTGACAGTGATCGATGCATTTAAAGATTTCATGAGGTATTGCCATAATTAACAATCGTTTGCACTTGCTGCCCAATTCAACCATAATTTTGTCCTCATTATTACAGTTTGCAACAGGACGTGGTTCATAATGCTTGGGAATTTCTGGAGTTGTTCCAGCGGCTGAAGCTCTAGGAATTAAGTTCATGGGGACATAAGGAGGATTATAAATAAATTCACAGATCCTTGGGTGAATTCCTTCCAGAAAATTAACCATTTGCACCTTCCATTGGGGGTACTCCTCACGTATAAGCGTGGGAGGTTTAGATTGAGAACCAGTGCTCATGAAAGATGTATTGGCCAGATTCGCCATTGAAAGAAGAAGAAAAATAGGAATAAGATGAAACTGATAGAATAGAGTAAAACAGAGTAACCTGAAGAAGAAGACTGGTGTTCTTGAGCAAATGCAGATTAATACCAAGAACAGAATAAATCAAATTAGAATTTGATTCCTGCTCTGATACTAATTGTTAGGACCTTTAGATTCAGCTTATGATATTAATCAAATACTCTGGATGATCTTTTAGACAATAACAGTGCAGCGGAAACAATATATGAACAAACAGAGTAATAAATCAACCAAGAACACACAGATGAAGAATGAAGAACACGAGAGAAAAGCTTCAAATGATTTTCAATTCTATTGAAAATATTGACAATTACAATACGGAAGCACCACGAATTACAAAGGCCTAAGATGTTATTTATACTAGTTCCTAACGGCTTTTCTGACATGACCTAGAAAAGTGAAATGATCTAAGCCGTTCAAATAAAGCAGTTTACAAACATAGTCACGTGATAAGCACGAGCAGCTAACAAACCTAAGTAAAACAGTGAGAAGTGGTTCTTCACAGAAGATAAACCGCAGACCCTCTGTGAGCCRTCYCAGAGGCTCTGCTGGATATGACTTGTGAGCACTTGATGCCAGAGGATCAGTTTCCAGAACCTCTATGAGAGACAACAGAGGTTCTATCATTCTTGACTTGTACGCTTTTGTATATCTTCTGTTGTTGGTCCTCTGTGGTCTTCTGTGGTAGAACCCTTCTGTCAATAGTTGCAGTAATATTTTTTCATACTTTTACATTAAATGAAATATGAGAGCTAACAAAAATCTTTGACGAACCTCTGCCAAAAAGAACTTGCAAGCAAGAACTTCCTAAGAACGCTCAAAACTTTCGACCTTTTCTTTTAACAACTCTAAGGTCGATACTTCTTCTTTAACATTTTGAATTGTTCTTCTTCTTCTTCTAATGAAACTGTGTTTGTTCCTTTAAGAACTTTGTTCTCTTAAAACACAAACATTAAGATTATTAACACATTCTTTTTCTTGGTTATAATCTAAAGTTTCAAAAACACTAATTCTTCTTGAAAACCCCTAATATTTTCTTTGTAGATTTTTCAAATGAAATTTTATTGTTCTAAAACTTAAAAAGATCACATTCTAATCTTGGACTACTAATAAAAATTGTTATTTCTTATTTCTTAACTTGAAATAATGAATGAAATGTCAAATTCCGAACAATATAAGGGGAATATGTTGTAAAGATCAAGGGGGAGTAACAACACAGATCGACAAAAGACTCGAAAGAAGTGCGACTGGAGATTATTACAAAAGATTATTCCTGTGCTACAATGTCTGAGAGTTGTTGAATGTGAAGATCAATTTTACAACAGTTTGCTGATAAAGACTACCTTTGAAGAGAAAGTTTGTTAAAGATCAATTCTGAAGATTATTGATGATTCTGATCTACATTGTCAAAAAAGAAGATCGTCGATGTTCTACATTCGATGGGGAGAATGTTAGAAGATCTTTCTCAACAAATGATTGTCTGAAGATTTCATTTTGAAGTAATTTGAAGAAGACATAGAGTGCTTATAGAGACAAAGATCAAACAAGTTTCAACACGCGCAAATTCTTTCAAGCCTGAATACAAAGGGGGAGAATGTTAGGACTGAAAATCAGTGATAAATTGTATTCGTCTTGAAAGTTAAAATTGTCTATAATTGTATTAAAGTCACCGTGTTTGACTTTTCTCTAGATAGTTTGACTTTGACTATTAGTGTTTACTTTGACCCTATATAAAGGGTAAGTCCTTTGTATTTTGAGCATGAGCTCATTTGTTAAATCTGAATACGTAATAAGAGTTTGACCAAGTTTGTGATATTTGACTTTCTCTCTCAACATTCATCTCTCATATTGTTCTTAATGCATAATCAAGATTCTGCCATGAATGTTTAGAAGATTAAAGTGAAGATTGATTAAAGTGGGAACATCAATTGGTATCAGAGCAGGATTGCAAAGAAATCGTTGAAAGCAATCAGAAATTTGAAGATGTTTAGAAGAAAATTTTCTGGATTTTTTGGGTGTTCTTCATTTGTGTTCTTATCTTTTTCTTGATTTTGAACCGAAAATCTTTCTAAATCTTCTGTTTAGGTGTTAAAATTTTGATCATCGTGTGCATATTTGATTGTGAATGTTTGTTGTTCATAATTTTTCAGTTTTTACACACTCTTTTAATAGATTTGTTGGTTTTATGAATTTTTGAAGTTCTTCGTGTTCTTGTTAAATTTCATCAAAAAGGTCAACTTTGATCCATTTTTGTATGAATTTTTTGTAGTTTCTGTGTTTGTTTGTTGGTTTTGATCGAATTTTGAATGTTGTCTTGATTGGATCTTGTTTAAATTGCTTAGCTGTTGTGTAATATTGACTAAATCGCTTGGCATTTTTGTTTGGCTTGTAACCGGATATTGCTAAATCGCTTGATGCATAGATTAATTGACCGGATTCCTTACAAATCTCTCAAGGCTTGATCAGAGTTCATTTAATCGCCTGATAAATCTCTTGAAGCTTAACTGGATTTCTCTCTAAATCGTTTGCCAAACTTCTTTGCAGCAGGAACTTAGCCTAATTCTTTAGGATATAGTCGGAGTGTTAAATCGCCTATCTTGACCTGATTGCATTAAATCGCTTGATGAGGTGAGCTAGCTTGATATACATCGTACAGGTTGTAACAGATTTAGGTTGTAACAGATTTAGGTTGTACATCACTTGGTAAGTCTTTTGAGCTGTGTCCGGATTTCTCTTCATCGGACAAAGCTTAGTCCATTTAGGTATCATTACGGACAAGACCTAGGCGGAGAAGATTGTTCATCGGACAAGATTTAAGCGGATAGGGCTGTAAATCGCACAGGTTCTGGCTGTTTGACTTGGTGATCGGATTTCATAAATCACTTGGTTTATTACTTGGTTTGGTGACCGAACTAGGTTGTTAATCGCATAAGTTCTAGGCGATTTAAGTCCTTCATCGTACAAAGCTTAACCGGATATTGTTAAATCGCTTAGTAAACTGTGTGTTGTAACCGGATTTCATCGCATAAGGTATAGACGATTTAAGCTGTAAATCGATCAAGGTGTAGGCAGTTTAGGCTGTAAATCGGTCAAGACTTAGGTGTGTTAGGCTGTTTCTCGTACAAGGTCTAACCGGACTTGGCTAAATCGCTTATAGCCTTGTCCGGATTTGGTGAATCTTGGTCATCAATTCCACCTAGACTAAGTCTTCCTCGTACAAAGGTTTGTGCGGTTTAGATCTTTCTCGATCAAGTGCTTGACCGATTTTAAAATTTATTGTACAAAGGGTCAACCTGATTTGGTAACATCGCACAACTGTCAACCGGATTTGTTTCTTGTTCAAACTAAATCGCTCACACACACCATTCGGATTCCTTCCTCGGACAAACACTTAGGGGTTGTTTACTAGGCTCTGACCGGTCAGCAGTCAGATTGTTTACCAAAATACAAATCTGACCGAGAACTGACCGAGGTACTGACTGAGAACTGACTGAAACAGCACGAAAATCATGCTTACCCGGGTCAGATATCCACTTTCCATGAATGCCCTCTTTTTCACAATTCGGTTTTCTCCCCTACCTCATCGCTCCCGACTCATCGCTCCCCACCCTCCTCCCCTTTCGGTCGTCACTTCTCCTCCCTCCCCAACCCTGCTCGTCGCACCTCCTCCCTGCCCAGCCCCGCTCGTCGCACCTCCTCCCTCCCTAGCCCCGCTCATCGCACCTCTCCCCTCACAGCCGTTCATCGCACCTCCTCCCTCCATACCCATAAAGGTACATTTCTTTGATGTTTGATTCTAAACTATGTGATGTTTATATCTATTTTTACATTACAAAATGCAATTTCTTGAAAAATTAGCAAAACCGCAGAAAAGAAAACTTGGATTCTAAATTCAAAATGATCTCAATCAGAATATGAAGAACAGATTGTGGGTAGACATTGGACACGACCAAATCTTGAAACCCCATTGACAGAAAGCCTTTATTGACTTAAAAGTTGAATTGGAGTTAGCAAGAAATGCAAGTAATTGACAAATTGGCAAAACCCCAGATGAGAATAGTTGGATTTAGAGCTCAATTTGTAGTCACAAAAGTAGGCAAACACTCAACAATGGCGGAAAACAGATCTTTATCGCCAAAATCATAGGGTAAATGTCACACCCCGCTAAAGCGGAAACACGAGGTATGGCAGATAGAGTCTCATAGCAATAGAGTATAAATAACACAACCATACATTTAAAATTTAATTACATCATTATCCAAAGTTTACAATTCCAAACGACAAGTTGTAAATTAAACASAAAAAGAAATTCGAAGGTGATAGTTGAAACACGGCTTCTTTTAAGTGCCACCATGTGCATTTCTTACCCCTGAAAAGCACGTCGAAACAAGTGTCAACTACAAGAGTTGGTGAGTTCACAGGTTTTTATTTCACAACAAAATCTTTAAGCAATAATTAATTCGAGTAAATCTTTTACTTACTCGCAACACTTTCATACGAGGCACAAAGTACTCCAAGTAATTTTTACGTGTTGGGCCACTACTAAACCTGCGACAACTACGCCCTTTAATACCAAACTACCTCAACGGTGGGACTAAACCCCACATGTGTAGAACTCATACCGAACTACCTCAGCGGTGGGACTAAACCCCACATGTGTAGAACTCATACCGAACTACCTCAGCGGTGGGACTAAACCCCACATGTGTAGAACTCATACCGGACTACCTCAGCGGTGGGACTAAACCCNAGCGGTGGGACTAAACCCCACATGTGTAGAACTCTACCTGCCATACCTCGTGTTTCTGCTTTAGCGGGGTGTGACAGATTTGGTATCAGAGCCATAGGTTATAGAGAACACCAGTTTTCCTTAAAACCAAACTATAACCAAATGTTTTCAAAACAAAGTTACTAAGTATAACCAGAKGATGGAAGTCGTGTTATAATACTCAAATTAAACAGAGCCTGATCACCTTTGTTTAACTTAAGTATTGTGATAAAAGATTCCCATCGGTTGTGTTTGAAATAAGGTCAAATTCAGAGATTTTATMTTAAACCTGAAAAGCATGATCGTGTGTGTTTGCATGAATCTTGAATATCCATCRCCTTAGWTTAACTAGAAGCTCTGGTTGTGAAGTGAAGCAARATATATAGAGCGCTAAGACAACCYGAGGGTCAACYCTGTATCTAAATACTTGGTAGCTAGACATAGATAAAGGGGTATAGTCTCTATAGCCTCTGTATTCAAAATTTGCACTATGCGTTAGGTAGGAAATTGCCTGGACATAGTGAGAATTGCGTCCTAGTTTTGAATAAGGACCACTATTCTATATAAGTAAGGAGCATCCAGAAGCTCTGGTTGGCTTGATTTCGAGAGCTAGAAGCTCTGGTTAGAAGAACTAGAGGCTCTGGTCTATGAAAGGGAAATATTTTCTAAGTATGAGGAACCAGAGATTAATGAAAGATGATCCATCTATTCACTATGTATGAGGAACCAGAAGGTTGATGGAAGGCGATTCATCAGTTTACTGTATATGAGGAATCTGAAATTGATGGACCAAGAGATCCAATGGACTGCTATGAAGGTTGAGCCAGAGGCCGATGAGCTAAAAGTCAAATGTAGTTCCAAGTATGGGAACGTCAACCAGAGGCTCTGGTCAACCAGAAGCTCTAATTTGTTTTCTACCCTTTCGCTTCTACCATAGCAACTCTCGTCTTAACCTTAAGAGTTTTATTGATGATGTGATTAGTAATTAAGTTTGCCAATGGCTAAGAAATTAGGACCAGAGATATAATAATGGACTGCACTTTAAACTTTACTAGTAGGGATTTTCGTATAGATTTAATCCCAATCCAACTAGGAAGTTTTGACATAATTGTGGGCATGGATTGGTTATCCAAGAACCGAACTGAAATTAGTTGTTTCGAGAAGATCGTTCGAATTCCGTTAACTGAAGGGGGAATACACGAAGTACACAGAGAGAAACCCATAAGGGGTATTAAAATAGTGACGTATTTAAAGATGCGAAAGTATTTGAGAAAGGACTGCTTTGCCTTTCTAGCCCATGTTATGGATAAGAAAGCTGAAGAAAAACGAGTTCAAGATATTCCTATAATCCGGGACTTTCCCGAAGTATTCCCAGATGAATTGCCTAGAATACCCCCACCGAGACAAGTTGAGTTCCACATAGAACTAATTCCTGGGGCTGCACCCGTGGCAAAAGCACCATATCGGTTAGCACCATCTAATATGAAGGATTCATCAGACTCAGCTCTTCACCTTGGGGAGCTCCAGTTTTGTTTGTCAAAAAGAAGGATGGATCTTTTCGAATGTGTATCGATTATAGAGAACTCAACAAGTTGACTGTTAAGAACCGATACCCCCTTCCCCAGATTGATGACCTATTTGACCAACTTCAAGGAGCTACATACTTCTCGAAGATCGATCTTAGGTCTGGATATCATCAAATGAGAG
>NW_020200775.1:10550-13532 GCF_001531365.2 Cynara cardunculus var. scolymus
TAGAGATACACGTTTTACATCACGATTTTGGCAGTCTCTTCAAAAGGCGTTGGGTACGCGCTTGGATTATAGCACCGCCTATCATCCTCAAACAGATGGACAATCGGAAAGAACTATCTACTTTTTCTCCCTCTTTTTCTTGCAAATTTTGGGRGAAAAACCCACTTTTTACGCATTTCTATCTACTTTCTTCTAACCTCCGAAAATTCTGAGTTTTAAGGAGAGATTACACACCAAAAACRTGTAAAAATGTTCATATGATGGTGGTAATCTATGACCCAAACATTAGAACTCAAGAAGATAGGTAGAATCATGATTTTATGTGAGTTGATTCTTAAAAAAATGGCATTTTTAGATGCTGACAGATTAGGTGCATGTGCATAAATCGTCTATATCTTGAAAATAATATGTTCAAAGGTTATGAATCTTCTTCTAAAAGTTTATTTATTGAGTTAGGGTTGTAATCCAATTGGTCTCACTCAAAAACATTGAGTTTTGACTCCCCAAATACTCAAAACATTATATATGTGCATCTGAGAGTTTTTCAGTAAGCTTAGTCCAAGGTATATTGGACCGTTCAGAATTTGTAAACGAGTTGGACCAGTAACTTATCAGTTGGAACCACCAGAAGAACTCAGTCAAATTTACAGCACCTTTCTTGTGTCAAATCTACGCAAGAGTTTGGCCGATCCGAATTTGGCAATACCACTTCCAGAGATGAAACTGGACACTGAATTGAGTTTTGTAGAGTCACGGGGACGTTTCAGATAATTACGGGTCGGAACCGGACTTTCTAAGCAACTGCCGGAATCTCTAGAAATTTTTCTACCAAACTAACCTAACTAACTCCTAATCTTATAAATTATCTTCAATAACACTAATATAAACTTAATAAGAGCTAACCTGGAAGTTCAAATTTGACAGYTGTCACAGTCTCCCCTTGTTAGAGAAATTTCGTCCCGAAATTTAACGACTGTTACTGCCAATGGATCCTCATAATAGGAACTAGAGGGGCTCTGGTTCCGGCAGTTGCTCTATGATCTATAAACGTTTTGGAAATTTTACTTAAGTAAGAGGCTCTGGTTGGCTTAACCAGAAGCTCTGGTAGAGGAACCAGAGGAGCTCTGGTCCTCTTGTTTGTTGAAATATTTTCTAAGTCTGGTCTTTGGAACCAGAGGTCCGATAGACATAAACAGAGTGTAGATTTATACTTCATTATGTAAAATGATTTTATTCGAATGATGTTTTGATGATATTCACCCTGCAATTACATGAAAAAAGGGAATCTCACTAGACCTCTAAGTCTAACCTTTATTTTGTGTTTTCAAATATGTGTTGCAGGAAATGCAGATTATAGTGATGGTAAAGAAAAAGGGAAAATGTGAATTATTTCCCTATATGCTTAGCTATATGAAGATCATATTTGGTTATGTTTTGGAGGATAGATGTTATAGATACAAGAGCATGTATTTTAAAATTTTTGAGTTGTGTATTTTGTATTATGGCTTCTTGTACTATGGACCTTTGTGGGCTTGAAATGTATTATGTGAATGAAATATGTGTTATATGCAATGTGAGTTTGGGGGTGTTACAGATTTCGTTGTTTAAAACCAAAATGGTTTATTCGAGGCAAAACAAGTCCTTTTTCAAAATTCTCAGCAGAATTAATCAACAAGTTTAAAATAGTATTTTGAACAGGTCCTGAAGAAGAAAAACTGTGCTGGTGATCTTTTTCGAAATTACACTTGAGCTTATTTTTATCTGCTAATAAAACAGATCTTTTGTTTGGAACTAAGAGTTCAAGACCAAGATAATCCAATTTTTTGTTTTTCAGTTTTTAAATTTTTATATTTTTTATAAGGAAATAAAATACAGCAAAAACAAAGAAAGAAACAGACATTAATAAGACGAAGAGATAAAGAACAAATACTGATTAAACAACACTAAGGGATAAAACAGTAAAAATTTAAACACTTAAATTCTAGGATAAAACAAAACAAGGAATATGATTAACAAGGAATATGGTTTTTTGTTTTTTAATGACAAATTCACTAACAAACAAACACAACAATAATTATTCAACAAATAAACACAACAATAATTATACAACACTAACCACAAGGGTGGTGCCTGATTGGTTTAAGCTTGGCTCCAAAGGTCAAAAGTACCTAGAGGTCCGAGGTTCAAATCCAAGGAGGAATGCAAATCCCCTTATGGCCACGGAGGTTCAAATGCGGTGATTCCGGGCTATCTGTAAAATAGGTGGTCGCCCTGAGATTTGTCGGCTCGTACAGCGGGTTGGATATCCAGGTTAATCAAAAAAATAATAATTATACAACACAAATAAACACAAAGCTTAATCTTCGCTAGGCAGAAATAAAAATAATAATAAAAAACACGTAGCTAAACGGAAAGAAAAAACAAAACGTAACTAAGTGGAATAAAAATTTATGAAAACTTATCTAGACACATCAAAAAAGTTTGATCGTAACGTAGAATAATTATATCCACAATCAACGTGACTTAATCCGTGTTTCTATAAATTGAAGCCAACGTATTCTTTGTGTACGACTTTATAGGTTTACATACTCCTCAGTAATATCCCTATGTAACACGTGTCTTGGACATATAATAACTTACAAGTTTAAATAAAAAAATTAACTACTTACAAAGTGATATACACACACATATATTATATATTTATACTATATTATAAAGTATTTGACAAAAACTCTTAAAGACCATATTTTATGCACGAAGTACTGTTTATTGATGCATATTACTTAAAATTTAAGATTACAAGTAAATTGTGCATAAGTACAACTTATTAAAGATTCATATTTGAATTCATGTAACTAACTGCGGATAAACATAATCAAATATTGGATAAACATCTCATTTTAAATATAAAAAATCTAAAATATAATTAAGATAATCATTGAAATCTAATAGAATATTTAATTATTATCTTTATAAAAAATT
>NW_020200775.1:14512-15588 GCF_001531365.2 Cynara cardunculus var. scolymus
TTATACGTAAAATACTGTTTATTAATGCATATTACTTAAAACTCAATATTACAAGTAGATTGTGCGTAAGTACAACTTATTAAAGCTCCATATCTAAATCCGTATAACTAACTGCCAGATAAACATAATCATATACATGATAAACATCTCATTTTAAATATAAAATATAACTAGGATGGTCATTGAATTCTAACAGAATACTTAAGTATTATCATCATAAAATTTACAATATTAAACCAAAAATAAATTATTTCATTATTAAATTTAAATTAAATTACAATAAAAAAATAAATTAAAAAAGTTACATAAAAATAAGAACTTTTGAATTAGTTGATTTGATATCAACATTGATATATTATTTTTCAAATTCTTATGTTATCTTCAAATTTATATTTTATTCAAAAATAAAATCATTATTGCTTTCTTTAAAACACATAAAATCGTATTTATAACATCGATAGAGACAAACAATAAAATAGAACATTAAAATCGAGATGTGTCTCGCTGCATTGCACGAATACTCTTCTAGTTTAATAAAAAAGAAATTAAAAACTAATATGAAGCTGATCTAAAATCAAATATAATAAAATAAAATTAAAAAGTGCAAACATCAAATGAGGTAATTCTCATTCCTTAGTCTTTTATATTTCTAGAGGGTACAAACTTATTTCTTAACTTAATGAAATTTACAGCTTATTCGATGAGCTATATATGATTGTTTGGTTGCAGTTTAATGATATAAAAATTGACTTATTCAGTAATGTTTTAAGAGGTAGTTTTATATAAAAATTCAAGTTTTTTTTTTTAATTTTTTCCCTCATAATTAAAAAACATGCTCTTTATACCTATAAAAAACTATCCTAAATAAAAAGTTTCTCAATCTTATAGAAAGAATAATCCAGCCGATTGAAATTAGCAAACATAAAAGTTAAAAAGAAGGGAAAAGTTCAAAAAAATCCAATGGACTTTACTGTTTGGAATGATTAAACCCTTGGACAATTTTTTGGAACAAATAAACCCTTGGACTTTCTAAAATATGTCAAAAAAAACCCAATGGACTTTAGTATTTGGAACGA
>NW_020200775.1:16488-30991 GCF_001531365.2 Cynara cardunculus var. scolymus
TCCAAGGGTTTAATCGTTCCAAACAGTAAAGTCCATTGGGTTTTTTTGAACTTTTCCCTAAAAAGAACTAATTTTCAAGAATGACTTTTTTTAGCGTGAAACTGGTCACTTCTGATATTAATGGACTAAGCATGTTATTTCTATAATAATTTAGGGACAATATTTATAATTAATCCAAAACCGAAAAACCTCCAGATTCTTCTTATCTCCTTCCAGTTCAACGGTTTTTCTTCCATTTCCGGTGCCCACGAGAATGCATCTCTCGTGGCAAATACCCACCGCCACCTTCCACCCTCTATCATCATCTACAAAATCCAGCAATTCGATTTGCTCCGTTTCTACCACTTTCTGTTGTCTTTCAAATAGAGGAGAAAAGGTTTATTCCACAAATAATAGGTATGGTGGAGGTGGGGTTCATGTGCCAAGACCTAAGTACATCGCGATCTCGAAATCAGAGCTCTTGGATGCCATTGTCTTGATGTTTGATTCAAGAAAAGAGAAAGATGATTTTCTTTTGATGTCATCGTAAGTTGATTCTGGATCCTTTTGGTTTAATCCTAGTTTTTGGTGCTGTGATCGCTATGATTGTCAATTCTTATACCTGTCGTTAAGTACAGGCGATATGAAATTAAAATATCAATTAAATTCTCCACCGGAGCATCAGTGACTGTTTATCTTCAATTTCAGGTGCCTGGACTCTATTTTACATGCCGAACATAAAAGCATTTTAGAGGAAATGCGTGCCGATTATGATCTTACTCATTCTGCTCGTCACAAGACTACAAGTCGCGATGATGGTAGTTCTGAAGGAAACTCAATGCCTGATGGGAAGGATTCAGTCATCGATTTCTCAGACCTTTTGGGATATTCAACAAAAAATACGAAGATAAATTCTGTAGAAATTTCCAGGTTCATTGTGTCTGTGAACAACTATACTGATTTGTTTAGTGTTGTTAAAGGACCATCACGTATGATATATATTATGCTATACTCTCTTCATATGAGGTAGGTATAGGGGACTGTAGCTAGTGTGGATGGATAGAAGGGAATCAGAGGCTTACGGTGGGGTAGGGGAGGATTAGGGAGCTAACTTATAGGTTTTCAAAGTTTCACGATAGTTGGATGGATCATGGATGTGTGTTTTTCATGCTTCATTGTGCCTTACATTCTTTATATTTCTTTGTGTGTCTATTTTTTGTTGCTTACCTTTAACTAGCTCTAGTTCTTATTTCCTTTTTGCTCACACTTTTGCACAAATTGAGGGTTTAATGGAAGCAATGGCTCTACAACTTGTCTTCTCTTTGGAGTAAGGGTCAGATCTGCGTACAAATCACCCTTCCCACCCTTCCCAGGTTCTCCTATGAGTAGGATATATTTGGTTTTGGTTACTCTTTTTGCTCCCATTTTGGAGAAGACTTCTGATGTATGTTGTCTAAGGAGGTCACTATGTGTGCTCTGGAGCATGCTTTTGAAGTGTGGATTTCATGATTGGCTTTGGGACTGGAGATATTTGTTTATGGTTCTTAAGACTATATCATTTCTTTCAACTTAAACATGCAAGGCAAACCATATTGGTATTGTGTGTTGATAATATTGGATTATAGGGGTTGAGTCGGAGGAGACTGCAGTTTTTCAATTATTCTTATTCATTCAGATGGAATCTCAGATCAAAGATTTTGAGTACTGGGTTCTTGTCTGTGGGGCCTTAGGTTTTCCCAAATCAAATATTTGTTTGATACTACCTTGTGATGCTAGAGTTGGGTTGCAGGTGATTTGGAATATGAACCTTTATCTAGATGATGATAAACTTCTTGATGATTCAATAAGATACATAAAGTTACTTTGGAAGTTACACATGAGATCTTGTTTCACATGAGAGCAGTAGATCTCTTCAGTCTTCATCCTCTGCAATGCTGTGTTACACACTTGAGATATTTGAAAGTGTCTCCAGCAAGTAGTCTTTTGTATACTGATTAGTGACAAGCTATCATTGGAGGATGCTTTGATCGTGCGCATTTCCATACAGTAGGTGATCTGTCTCGTGTCTTCTTTTGGGAAAGGTGGGGTGGATCTTGTGTTGTAGAAGAGTGAAGTAGGACGTTGTTCTTCTGTATGGTCTCGAATCCAAGTAAAACCCATATCGAACCTGGGGTTTTAATCTTGTTCAAGAGTTAGGAATAAGGAATTAGGTGATACTTTATAGCGGTGAAACAGCGGTGATATAGCAGTTTGCAGTCATCCGGAGAATAGCGGTGCAAAATAGCGGTTTTTTTGTGCTTGATTTTTTACTTTAGTTGGGCTATTTAGTATTCAGTTTGAATTGTGAACTCGTTTTTTGCCAAGTGTCGAGCTCTTTTAGGTTTAGGTTAAGATTTTTGAAGTTCAATACTTCTGAGTTCTGAAGTTGCTGAACAATGTTTTGAGATGATCTTAGTTTTGAAGTTGAAATTTAGTTTGTTTGACTTTACAAGTCATTTGAGACTAGTTATTTCGTTTTAATCGTTGGGAGCACGTACTTAGCTGCTGAAACATAAATATTAATATACATTTTCAATAACTCTACATGATCTTAGTTGTTTCTATTATATTCTATGATTCTGTCGATGGCTTTACCTTTTAGCCAACAAATTCTGCATAGTTAATGATCTATTTCTGTTAGATGTATTCAGTTGGTATAAGAAGGGACTCCAGCTTGAAATCTAGAAGAAAATCACAAACAATTCTTTTAGACATGATTGAACAGATATAAAAATGGCCGTTTATCTGATATTTATAGAAAGAAGGGTAATTAGGATCATCAGATCCATCATAACGTTAATACTGAAATATGACTCTTTCTTTGGGACAGAGAAACTGCAACTTCCTTTTTTGGATGGAGAATTGTCTAGTTTCGGTTAATGTTTGGATGATATCATTTAATTACCTTGACTGATTCCAAGTTTGCATGTAGAGTTCCAGTTGACACCCGTTTCCAGCATGCTTTTATGCAACTACTTTACAATGCTCAATTTGAAGAGCTGTCAGCTGCTGACTTGATGTTGACATCGGCATTGAATACTGATTATCTACTCACTCTCCCAGTTTATGTTGATTGGAAGAAAACATCAGAGTCGAAGGCTATAATTTTCAGGTGAATGTTCTGATTTTATTATGCATTTTGTTATCTTAATTTTCAGTCAATATAGTAGGGTTGCCTATATCTTGAGTAACAAATTAGATATATAGGTAAAAGGTGTGTTGGTGCCAAAGGAAACTAATGCTCAGATGTGGAAGTGTTTGATACGAAAAATCAACCTCTTAATCCAATCTATCAATGCAAACCGAATTCCTCCCTTTCTTTGTTAATCGACTCCAATTTGACCTAATCACTCTCGTCGCCTCGCCTCTGCTCTCGTCATCTTTGGCTCCGGTAAACCAAAAAACCCTCCTCGTCTCACCTCTTCATGAGATACAAAGGGTTGGAGGTGAAGGGAATTAGTTCTTCTTTTGTATTTTTCTATTATTAAAGAATAAAGTTATAATTAAAAAAATAAAGATAGAAAATCCCAATAGGATTTTTAATTTTTTGATTTAAGAATTTATATTCCAATTATGAAATGTTCAATTAAACAAGAAATAGCTATATTTTCTGTTACTCCACCCATTCCATAAAGGATTCGACCTGGTTTAACAACTACCCAATATTCGGGAGAGCCTTTACATGAACCCATATGTGTTTCTGTGGATCTTACTGTAACTGGTTTATCTGGAAACATATGGACCCATATTTTTCCACCACGACGTGCATTTCGTGTCATTGCTCGTCGACTTGCTTCTATTTGTCTAGATTAAACAAACTTATAAACCAAAACTAATTTATTAACGTATAAATAGGTATTTTAGTAGATTGTTTGTTGAAAGAGGAATGTGGTATTTTTGGTATATCGTACTGTCATTTTGGAAAATTATTAAGTGATCATATTACGTTTAGGCCATGTTTGGCAACCATAAGCTAAGCTTATTTTTTGAGATTATTCAAAAAGTCTTGTTTGGTTGGACATAAGCTAGTTTATTTAATTAGTATTTAGTAATTAATTGGTCTTATTAATTAGTATTTAATTATTAATTTGTTAATATTAGTATTAGATATTTAATTACTAATTACTATTACTCATCTTTTGATTATTATTAATGAATATTAATTATTACTTCTTTTGAATTATTATAAATTATTTTTATATTGTTATAGTTATTATCATAGCTAAAAATCATATACAACAATTCTAAGCATGTTTTTGCAAGTTGTATAAAGATTAAAATTATATTTCTTGTGTTTCGTAGACAATATAACTTCAATAAATGATTTAGTAAACTATTTATTATTTATTAAAAAAAAACTAAGGTTGACAAACTTTTCTCTTATTCATATCATGTGTAATGGTTATTCAAAATCATCATTTAATGAGACATTGTCTCAAATTCGTATTTGGTTACACTATTAATGATTTAGAAAGTGCATTACATGCCTAATATGTGAGGATCATGCCTTGAGATGGGTAAAATTTGTTATTGTGTTGCAAATTTGATATTGAACAAATCTATTTCTGTTACTACTTATTTTAATATGATGAAATAAGTTTGAATATGTCCTTTTTGTATTAATTATATTATATAATGCTAGAATTAAGTAATTTTCTAACGTTTCTTTTTTGGTCATTTTACATTTGTCAACTAGACAAGGACACTAAAACTATATCTAATGTGATGTCTGCCTTTCTGGCACTCCTGATGAAATCGGAGCATGCAAATGCCCAACTTGCCAAACAAAAAGGAAAGTATAGCATCAAAATGAAAAACTGTTCTTCAAAACTCCAACAAACTTATTCGTTTTTTTATTAAATCACTCTGGACTCTAGAACAACCAAAAAATCTTTGCATAACAGCTACCGATCTAGCAACATGGAAACATGATAAAAACGTGAAGAAAGATAGCAAAAATAAAACAAATGCTATTAAATTAAGTATCTAAGCAGAGACAACCAGAGAAGTCTCCATGCAAAAATCATGAGAAGTAAAACTAAACGAAACCAATGCACAGGCCAAACCTAGTGGCCAAGTAAATCTAGATGAACCACAAGCAGCAGAAGCAACCAAGCCTAAATTAAGATGTATACACAATGAACCAACAGAGCAACCAACTCATTGTTGATGGGGGGTTAGTCGGTGGAGTGCATATACAAATAGGGATGCAGGAGTTTTGTTAGAAACATCTAGATTTTTGTGTTTTATTGTGTAGGAGAGCTGTCAGCTTCTCGAATGATGAAGTATTGAAGTGTTGTAGTTTGAATCAGTTAATTGCAATCATTTTGTAAGTGTTATGGAATCAACAAGAAAAAGAAACAGAATCATTTACTCAGACCATGTATAAGTATATGTAAATTGAATCAAGTGAAATACAATTGATATTAATTTCATGGTATTAGAGCTTTTTAAAAGAAAAAAAACTGAAACTAGGGTTTTGAAATTTGGGCTGCCGTCTGATTATCGTTCGGCCACTACGGTCTCACAACCAACATTGGGAGTTTCAGACGAGGCTCGTCGGCGTACCTAGTGAGTTGTCTGACCAGCAAGTGATCCTCACACATCGTCAACAGCCACCGCCTTCCGACCATGGCAACGGCACGTAGAGCACTATTCCAGCGAGGTTTTTTCGCCGCCACTGTCGTCAGTCGAACCTCTATCTCTTGCCACCATTGGTTCTTCATTTCGGCAAGATTTGCAATTTGGTTTTGCGGTATCAGTAACATGTTTAGTTTCTCTAGTAATTTGATTTCATCCTTCTGTTTCGGTATCATCTCTACAAAGTTTGGCAGGTTCCATTGTTTTGCTTGGGATATTTGTATTTGATAGTAAGATAGTAGATGGAAATCGATTCGAGATGAAGCACCTTTCCGTCTTGTTAGATGAAATTGAGGATCGTGATTCTTTTTGCAATTTATAGGATTCGTTCAATGCGATTTATCTTCGTTCTAGTTTTGGAGAACAAAATAAGAGGTAAATAAGAAGTGGGTTTACCTCTGATTCTATCAGAGGAAGGTAAGTGATAAGAGGGTTTGAAAAAGGAGAAAAAACCTCTTACCGAATAATAATAGGCTATTCTATTTATAAAAACAAAGCCTTAGAGTTCTTACTAGTTTGGGCTGAATTTTGGTGTAACATAGTGTATCATTCAGCCACCAAGTGCACTTCCTTCGGGGCTTTTAAAGACTGTGAACTGCCCGCCTTTTCAACAAGGGGGTATTGGTGTACCGATCCTCGGGGATCAACTATTAGAATTGTGGGCTCACCAATTAAACGCTTAACAGAAGATGAAAGACATGGCAGACAAGTCTTGCAAGGCCTTCACTTTTGAAGTCGCGGACGAGGTATATCCAAATGTCAATCATATCGCCAGAAGCCTATTGCCCAACACCCATTTCAGAAATTAGTTGCCCGTTTCTACGGCCCGTTCCAGATTGTGCAACAGAGTCGTGCGGTTGCCTATAAACTACAACTTCCTATACCGCCTGGGTTCCATGTGTCGCAACTTGAGGAGAGGAAGGAGATTCCACGGATATTGGGGAGATGGTCCAAATCTAGCTCCTAAAACATAACCGAGAAGTACATCTTCATTGTTTAAACGAACCTGGAACATTCCAATTGGAAGTGATTGAATAATTAAACCTTCATGAGTCTGTTTTTGTTCTTTCCATCCACGTAAAATCTGCTTGAAGTATCAACTAGGTTATAGAATTATCTGAACAAGCAGAATCCAAATGCAAATTGCAGGATGCATTGACCAAAAAGAAATTGTGCGTGTTGAATGGATAGAGGGTAAGGTTCCACTACAAACCGTTTGAGCTAAAATTGATTATTGTTCCTATATAGACCGAGAACGATCTATGATCCAACAATATATATTTATATACACACACGTATATATGTACTAGTTGTGTACATGTGTGTTGCAGTAGGATGCAAAATTTTGTTGTAAACCAAGAATGGGAAATTAATGCAACTTCTCATAAAAAAAATAAAAATATGAAATTAACGTGTGAACGAACTGGAGTATTTAACAAATGCTTTATAATATAGTAAAGATATATATGTATACCACACACCCACACTTAATCCATTTCTATTCCTTTGATGCTATATCATCACCCCAATTGCTTTTGCATATATGTCCGTATTAATGCACATCATCTTAACTCATGAGGATATATATCATATCATTGTTATGACTTGATAGAACTAATAATTAGTAATATTCGTTTAGTGCGAACTTAGTTTTTTATTATTGTTAAAAACATATACCCCTAAATCGGGCCATTACAATTATGTAGCCTTTTTACAATTTCTATATGGGCCTTGTTGCGAGTATGAGGTGAGTTACTATCAAACAAGATGAACTTTAAGCAACCGGCAATAGGCAACTATATTTGTTGAAAGCGCCTGCTCTAAGACTCATAAGGCTCAAGGTCTTGGGATTTTTTAAAGTTGAGGCTAGTCATATTCACGAGGCTCACTAAGGCGTTGCTCCTCTGAGGTGCCTTGTGGGCCTAGGCACGCCTTATAAAGTGTTGCTAAATATCTAGTCAAACCCTAATATTAAATATGTTTTCTCATCTTTTCATCTCCTAGACTTTTAAAAAGAGTTATTAAGTAGATGATTAAAGTCCAACCCTAATATTATACACTCGGTCCTTAGAACTTCAAGCCTCCTCCTCTACAAATACCAAGACCTTAAAAAACTTTTCCACCTGGTTGTTGCGTTGGAGGCTTACTTGCTGCATATTTGAGTTGTAACTCTTTGTGTGTGTATATATATATATATATATATATTGATATGATGTGACTTGCATTCATGAGGCCAGCGCCTCATGCCTACTCCTCGCGCCTAGGCCTGGGGATCCTTTGCGTCTAAGTGCACCTTGAGCCTTTAACAACTTTGGGGACAACTGCTAGGCTATCTAACGTGAACCAATGGTTTAGATGCCTTCATAGACCTTCTACAAGAGCATTATCACACATATAGTTTTGTTTTTTTATATCTTTTACTTGATGATCACTTGAAACTTGCGAGAGTAGTCACCAAAGTAAACATATAACTACTTCTATATTGGTCATCAGAGGTTATTGAAGTATGTTCAAGTTCAAAAGACAAGTCCTGAAATTTTAAGAAACTTAAGGTAATATAAGATTCACATCATTTCTTTAGAGGTATAAGATTTATATGTATTTATATTTCTATTGTTCTTTCAATGTTATACATCTTTTATTCATTGGCCCATCTCCGGTAGATTGAATTCCAAAACTAATAGTCATGTCGATATCTGTCCATTAGTTCTAGCAAATTAAACTTTTGAATTCACGTTGGTATATTTACTTTTCATGTCATTTCTATCAAGTGTAAAGATTTATAGACAATTGTTTTGTATAAATTTTTATGTCTTGATGACTTTACCTTTTTTTACTTTCAATGTATTCATCATAAAAGTCCCTTGTCAGTACATCTAACTTGGTTTCAGGTTTATTCTTTGGAGAATATATTGCAGGTCTCTGTTCACCAATATATACTGACCTTTCATCTTACAGGAGGGGATATGCAACAGAGAGGCAGAAGGGTCTACTAATAGTTGAAAAACTAGATTACTTGCAGTCCAAACTTCTGCAAGCACTCTTCTTCAGTATCTCTAAACCATTAGGGAAAGTCGGGATGTGGTTTGCTGAGGTAATGGCTTATCGTTAAAATATTGGAAATTTTGGGCAATCTTCTTTTTGTGTTTTTATGTGTGTAGCGTTTCTGGGCGTAAAAAGAGACAAGTATAATGTGTCTAACAAATCTAATTGGGGTGCCATAAAGAGATATATTCACTTGCTATCAAGGGAAAAAGAAGTTGGCCTCCACTTTATTATTTACTTCAACATTCACATACGAGTCTATCTAGTTTGTGGAAACAATTAGGGTTTACCAATGATAAAGATGTATTATGTTAATACTCAAAATGATATGAATATACAATACATGATGGGCCCCATGAGGTGAGACGAGAATCCTAAAATAAGATGGAGGTAAACCTATAATTTTGTTGAACTTAATACATAATTTAACCCACCAATTCCTCCTTAAGTTTGATCATAGTTGGCAATCATTCCAAAGATAACAAAAAACCACAAAAACAAAAATCGGACACAACAACTTGAGTAAGCTCATTCCCTTTTAGATTCAAGTGAGAACTGGAGCGTGCAAGTCCCTTTGAACTAGAAGCAACCCAAGGAACAAACTATAGAGCATGACCAAGAGCAAGAAGGATGAACCTATGGGGCATTTGGTTCGCAAAATGTTTTTTTGAAGGAATGGAATCTGTTAAAAGAATTTAACTTTGAAGGAATTCGAATGCAATATGACCGCACGTTTGGTTGCAATGAATTGGAATGGAATCTGTTAAATGATTTAGAATATGCGCATTTGGTGTTTGGTGTTTGGTTGGTAGAATGTAGCTTTAGGATTGGAAGGACTAAAAAGTAGATGACCGAAATACCCCTTTTATAGCGGTGGTGGTCAGCTGTGGTTCAAAACGGTGGTAGTTGGCGGTGGTTCAGATAGGTGGTGGTCGGCGGTGGTTTAGATCGGTGGTAGTCAACGGTGGTTCATATGGAGGTCATATGGGTCTGGGTAATCAAGCAATGAAGATGGGGATAATTTTGTCTTTTTGAGAAAATGAGATGAAATGGAATTGAATTCCTTCTCAATTGTGATTGAATGACCAAATCCATGAATGGTGGAATATGTGGAACTCAATTATATTCCATAGGTAAACCAAACGCTTGAATGGAATTTGGACAAGGAATTGATCATTCCAATTCCTTCAGATTTCGTCAGAATCCTGCAAACAAACACATGAAATCATGTATCTAAGAGTTTTTAGGGCATCCAAATATCAAGCATATCTAGATGAATTAAAGCATGAAGGTCTGGCTCATTCCAAGTATTTCCCCATAGAAGAAAGGAATCAATGAACAACGATCAAAAAGTCTACCTAAAGAAACAAATGATCAACCAACTCACGGTTGACCAACGAGATGACAAGTTGCTCTAAAGTTATGAATCTATCATTAATCTAGCCGAGAACAATGCTGGTCCTGAGCCAATGGGAGATACCCGAAAGCAAACCTATCGACATAAGAGTTGTAACATGACATAAATAGCATTGTAATTCTAACTGTCTTTCTCACGTTGGAGCATGAATATCATATAAACTCAACTTTTCACACTTAGGGTTAATTTGACATCGTGATAAAAGTTTCGGGGTTGTTTACCAAAACATTTGAGTAAGTGCTGACCTGAGTAAGATGTCTGAATAAGATAAGAGGTTTGATTCAAGTAAGTGCTGATTGAAATTTTTTACTAAATGTTTTATATTAAGTGCTAGCCAAATGAAAATGACCATTATACACTCATGTTTTTAATTGATATTTTTTAATGTTCAATTAAATATTAAATAGTTCATTAACTCTTATCTTTTAGTATTTAATTAATTATTAATTAAATAATGAGAACCTAAAAGTACTAATGCAAAGAATCATCAACATTTATATTACATGCAATGTTGACTACTCTTGCAAAGAAGAACTTCATGTGCTGAGAAGTAACCTTTTTAAGCTGCACCAAAGGGGCTGATGGTCTGAAGATACCTATCCTTATTTTTCCGGCTTGTGACTTGGAATGATTGATTATATGAGATTAAGAAATAGTACTAAATGTGTAAAATCCTGATTATGAAAAATACTTGATCAACAAATCCTCTATGCTTAAGGCATTGATGTGCCCCTCACTCGGAATAAATTGATTCTTGTTTTTCCAGTGAAGTTGAAATGCTGTGAATGAAGAGTAGGTCAATTTAACAATCATGAGATTATTTGAGTTCCTAATTAAGAAGAGAGAACTTGATATTTTTCCTAGTAGACGAGGAGATTGATTACTTGATTAGCATGTATGATTTTCTTTCATGGCATTCTTTGGCATATAACATATTTTCTCGTCATAGGCATTAGAAAGCAGCATCCGTGGACAAGATGTGGAGGTTTGGTTGAAAAGGATCAAACATTGGTTCAAGGAGGCTCCTCTTTTCAATAAATCATTCATGCTTGATAAACCTTTGCCTGATGATATGTTAGGAGCTGATCAACTCTCAGATAAAGACCTTCCCATATGGCTTGCTGCACAGAGGGCAGTAGCTCGTTATGAAGGAATTTTGTCATCAGCTGGACCCCGTGGCAGGCTCTTGAGGAAATTGCTTACATGGACAGGACTTATACCCCCCGTCCCTGAACATATATTTAACCTGGACTCAGATATCACTGCATCAGAATCATATTTGAGGTTGGTTTTGCTTAAGCACACATCCAATTCATGCACTCTAAGATATTCTTTTGTATTATTCTCTTGCCATATGTTTGCATGAATGTTTTTGATACTATGGAATTCTTTTTTTATTTCACTTGTCTCAAAAGAGGGAGGTACAAAGGCTATATATACATAAAGAATATGAGAAGAAAAGGAAAAGATTCCTAAGATATTCACAATAGCTAATTGCAAGGAGATATTACCCATAATCTCCAATTCCTATTTTACAATGATATCAAGTATCTTTAAGGATATTGAGCATCTCTAAGGATATGAATATTTCTACACCCCCTCAAGCTGTGGAATATATGTTGATCATTCCCAGCTTGGAGCATAGATTTTCAAAAGCCGGTCTTTGGGAGCTTTAGTAAGGATATCTGCAATTCCTCAATTTTCTCGCTTATGAAATGTCGATCAATCTCAATGTGCTTTGTCCGATCATGGTGGACTGGATTCTTTGCAATTCTTATAGCTGCCTCGTCACATGAGAGTTTGATTGACTCTGAAGTTTCAACTTTGAGTTCATCAAGAAGTCTCTTAAGCTACATCCCTTCACATATTCTGTGTGCCATTGCTCTGTATTCGGCTTTTGCACTACTTCTTGCAACAACTGATTGCTTCTTAGTTCTCCATGTTACAAAGATTGCTCCATAAAAAAGTACAATAGCCTGAAGTAGACCTCTAATCAGTGAGAGACCCGCCCTTGTCTGCAATAGTGAATATCTTTATACCTCTTTTTGAACCTTTGATAAAAACAATTTTTTTTCCAAGTGTCCCTTTGAGATACCTCAGAATTCCATATGCCGCCTCCATGTGTTCATCTGTGGGATTATTCATAAACCGACTCACAACACGTACCGGAACCCTATATCAGGTCTTGTGTGTAAAGGTAAATTAGTTTTCCGACTAGCCTTTGGTGCCTTCCTTTGTCTACTGGAATGTTGTCTTGCTTGGATCCTACCTTGTTTTATGGATCCTACCTTGTTGTATGGATCCATTGGCTTGCCAGGTGGTTTACATCCAAGCATGTCTGTTTCTTTCAGGAGATCAAGGACATACTTCCTTTGAGAGAAAGATTCCTTTTCTTGATCTAACAACTTCCATTCCAAGGAAATACTTCAAATTTCCAAGATCTTTAATCTCAAATTTCTTTAATAGTAGGGTTTTGAGATGGCCAACTTCTATGTGATCGTTGTTGGTTAGGACTATATCATCAACATAGACAATAAGGCCAGTTACCTTCCAATCAGAGGTGTGCTTAATGAAGAGCGTGTGGTCCGCTTGGCATTCAGTGTATCTCATTCTTTTGAGAGCTTTAGAGAACCTATCGAACCAAGCCCGTGGGGACTGCTTTAGGCCATAGAGTGACTTTTTGAGTTTGCATGCCTTGCCTTGATTTTCCTGTGAGTTGAATTCGGGTGGAATGTCCATAAAACTTCTTCAAGATCGCCATTGAGGAAAGCGTTTTTTTACATCGAGTTGGTGCAATGGCCAATCTTGGTTTGCAGCGATAGATAGCAAGACTTTGAGCTTGGCAACTGGTGCAAATGTTTCTTGGTAGTCTATCCCATATGATTGGCTACCAATCATGCCTTGTATCTCCCAATTGTTCCGTCAAATTTGTAATTTACTGGGAAGATCTATTTGCAGCCTACCGTCCTCTTTCTTGATGGAAAGTATGTAATCTCCCATGTTTGGTTCTTCTCCAAGGCCTTGATTTCTTCAAATGTTGCCTCCTTCCATGCAGGGTTTTGTAAGGCTTCGTGAATAGTGGTGGAACCTGAGTTTCATCCAATCTTGACACAAAGGCACGATAACTGGGTGATAGTCCCTTGTAAGATTCAAATTTTTTTTATTGAATGTGAAGTACAAGTCCGAACTCCCTTTCTTATAGCAATAGGAAGATCTATATTATCAACATTAGTAGGCTCACTAGGGCGCATACCTTGAGATTCAGGAGTTGGAATCGGTTGAGACTTGTGGCACTGCTCAGATTGTAGGGCCTGTCCTTCCTTGTCCTACTTCCTTTTCCTGGTGTAGACTAGGGTTTTGTAATATTCTGGTTGTTATTTCAAGTTTATATATATATATATATGTACGGGTATGTATGTATGTATGTGTGTAATATATATATATAAGTGTTAATTTAAAATTTTTGTTTTAAATAAAAGGGGGGGAGGTCGGCTGGTTGAGCCGCCCACCACCTCTCCTTTTTATTAGGTATAAATAGAAATTTTGGGGAAGAAAAGAATACACACATACTATATTTAGAAGGTTTTTTCTCTGAAGAATCAGAAGGATTGCTAAAGAAGAGGAGTCAAAAGCTTTGATACTCGATTTCTAAAAGGTGAGTGTATTAGAGCTTTGAATATAAATTGTTTATATACAATTTAATAACATTTGGAACTGGTTATTATGAATTCTTTTTCATATTATGTGGGTTTTTGTTTAAACCGTTTAAGTGGTGTCCGGATTGATATCCGGGTAATAAACTGCTCATGTATTGACCGGATATCAATTAAACCGGCCAAGAGGTGACCGGATATCATTTAAACCGTTCAAAAGATTTAAGTGGTGTAGTGACCGGATTGTTTTAAACCGGTTAAAGRTTTAACCATGTATTGTCYGRTTTAATTTAAACCGGTTAACTTTGTAAGTGAAGTATCGTCCGGATTTGTAATCCGGACAAAGATGTTAACCCAATTTCAAGTGTTAAGGTTGACCGGACTTGTTATCCGGATAAAGAGATAGAAAGTTTTTGAAATGTTTTTGAGATGAAATGGCGGTGTAACCGCGAGAGATGAAATGGCGGTGTAACCGCGAGAGAAATGAAATGGCGGTGTAACCGCGAGAGAGAGATGAAATGGCGGCGTAACCGCGAGAGAGAGATGAAATGGCGGCGTAACCGCGAGAGAGAGATGAAATGGCGGCGTAACCGCGAGAGAGAGATGTAATGGCGGCGTAACCGTGAGAGAGATGAAATGGCGGCGTAACCGCGAGAGATGAAATGGCGGTGTAACCGCGAGAGAGATGTAATGGCGGTGTAACCGCGAGAGAGATGTAATGGCGGTGTAA
>NW_020200775.1:31241-33046 GCF_001531365.2 Cynara cardunculus var. scolymus
GTGGAAAGTTATGATAATAGGTTTCACTGGGTCTATAAACATGAGAATATGTTATAGCTAAACCTATTATGAGAAAGATAGATTATATATGACTGATATAATCTGAGTTATGAGTAGACATGAGGATAAATGTGTTATTATGTTGTGATTATGAGAATAATCATGTGTTTAAATGTGACAGAAAAGGTTACATACTGAGAAATGACAGATAATCCCAATCAATCGGAAAGGACCTCTACTGGTTATGGAAGAGGTCGAGGAAGAAGAAATGTAATGTACGGATAGGATCCAGAAAATGTAATAGAAACACGAAGTCGTAGCAGGGGACGAGGAAGAGGTAGAAGTATCAGACAAGAAACTCGTGGGGAACAGGAATTTTCGGCCCAAGAAAGTTCAATGTTTGGACGTGGTGGAGGAAGAGCAAGGGGTGGACATAATGTTTCTGACCCCGAGTATATTACTCGAGATATGTTGGCAGCAGAGCTGGGAAAGTTTCAGGAAAGTTTGGTAAATTTGTTAAGGCGTACAAACCAAACTAATCCAAATGTGGTAAGAAATTCTGATCAGGAGGAAGCCGGAGTTAGTACACCGGTAACTGGTATATCTTTACCCCTCACTTCGTCCTCAGTGCAAAAGAGAGGAGATATCAAGATGTTTCTTGCTTGTAAACCTCCTAAGTTTTCTGGTGAGCGTGATCCTGTTAAAGCTATGTGTTGGCTTAAGGAGATAGAGCTGAGTCTGCAAATCAGTAAAAGTGCAGAAGAAGACAAAGTTATGTTTGCTGTATCTCGTTTGAGATCAAGTGCTTTGTACTGGTGGGAAGTCCTGYCCAGTTCAGATCCGAACATTCTGAAAACCATGTTGTGGGAAGAATTTGTGGTTAAAATAAAAAATGCAGTATTGTCCTGAAGCTGCAGTAAGAAAGTTGGAAGATGATTTCCTTCGTCTTGAGCAAGAAAACATGTCAGTCCGCCAGTATACAGAAGTTTTCATGGAACAATCTAGGTTTGTTGAAGCCTATATTATATCTGAAAACAGTAAGGTAAGAAAGTATATCTGGGGATTGGAGGCAAATCTTCGAAAGTATGTGATATCCAGGAATCCGACAACATTTCAAGCGGCAGTTGATGCTGCTGAAATATTGGAACAAGATATTAACCGGCAACCGCAAGAAAGGGTTGGAGAGAAAAGAAAAGGGGAAACTACAGTAAGTGATTTCCGTAGACCGAGGTTTATGGAAAATGTGAATCGACCAGTCTCAGGGTTTAATGATAAGGCGTGTATTCGATGTCATAAAATACATCAGGGAAATTGCAATACAGAATCTCGAGTATGCTTTAAATGTCAGGAACTGGACATATAGCTCGAGATTGTCGGATGACGCAGAGATGTTTTACTTGTAATTCATCTCAACATATAAGTGCTGATTGTCCGCAAGCAAAGAGTCGAGGGTTTGGTTTTSCTGGRGGTCGRSRATCTGGATATTCTGGGGGTCGAGGATCTGGGTATGTGCCAACAGGTCGTGGGCAAATGGATAATCGTGTTAGTCCAAGTGGACGGGGAGGGACAAGACAAACAGAGTCTAATGCAAAAGGGAGAGYCTTTCAGATGACGAGAGGCGAGGCGGAAGAGCACCCTGAAGTGGTGACAGGTACATTCCTTGTTAATTCAGTATGTGCCAAAGTTTTATTTGATTCGGGTGCAAATCTTTCTTTTGTGTCACCATCATTTGTTAACTGCGCACATTTAGAATCTAAAGTATTGAGTGAGGATCTAATTGTGGAAACAACAAATGATAGTGAAGT
>NW_020200775.1:34831-36162 GCF_001531365.2 Cynara cardunculus var. scolymus
AAAATGTATCGGGAT
Organism: Cynara cardunculus var. scolymus; assembly: GCF_001531365.2. Classification (NCBI taxonomy): domain Eukaryota; kingdom Viridiplantae; phylum Streptophyta; class Magnoliopsida; order Asterales; family Asteraceae; genus Cynara; species Cynara cardunculus. Next base: position 34,847 of record NW_020200775.1, read on the forward strand.
TTGAAGCAACATTATTGGTGGCCAGGTATGAAGAAATATATTGCTAAACATGTTGAACAATGCCTGACATGTCTTCAAGTAAAGATTGAACATCAGCGTTCCTATGGTAAGTTGCAATCTCTAGAAATTCCGGTTTGGAAGTGGGATCATATTACWATGGATGTCATAACCAAATTGCCGAGAACATCGAAAGGGTATGATGCAATATGGGTGATAGTAGATCGGTTGTCTAAATCTGCACACTTCTTACCTATGAAAGAATCATATTCGATGGAGAGATTGACAAAGTTATACATTGATGAGATAGTGACACGACATGGTGTTCCTCTATCAATCGTTTCTATTTTGGAGGGTCGTGGGATAATCATTTGGCTTTGGTTGAATTTGCATACAACAATAGCTACCACTCAAGTATTCAAGCAGCACCTTTTGAGGTTCTGTATGGACGAAAATGTAGAACTCCTTTGTGCTGGAATGAAATAGATGAAAAACAGTTAGCTGGGTCTGAGTTAGTTCAGCAAACTGCAGATAAAATTGGAGTAATACGRGAACGGATGAAAGCGGCACAAGATAGACAAAKAAGTTATGCAGATAAACGTCGGAAGCCGATTGAGTTTCAAATAGGTGATAAAGTAATGTTGAAAGTATCACCTTGGAAAGGAATGGTACGTTTTGGAAAAAGAGGGAAGTTAAGTCCAAGATATGTTGGACCATTTCCTATTATTGGAAGAGTTGGGGAAGTGGCCTATAAGTTAGAACCTCCTTTGGAATTAAGTGGAATTCATGACACGTTTCATGTGTCAAATTTGAGCAAGTGTCTAATAAGTCCAGATGTGGCAGTACCATTACCTRAGATTAAGGTAGATGAGAGATTATGTTTTGAAAAAACCCCTGAACATATTACTGATTACAAAGTAAAGAAGTTACGAAACAAAGAGATTGGGTTAGTAAAAGTTCAATGGCGTTATCATAAGGGACCAGATGCCACCTGGGAATCAGAATCGGAAATGCGGATGAAAAATCCTTATCTGTTTACTTAATGGAATTTCGGGACCGAATTCTTTTAAGGAGAGAATATTGTAATATTCTGGTTGTTATTTCAAGTTTATATATATATATATATATATGTGTGTATGGGTATGTATGTATGTGTGTAATATATATATATATAAGTGTTAATTTAAAATTTTTGTTTTAAATAAAAGGGGGGAGGTCGGCTGGTTGAGCCGCCCACCACCTCTCCTCCTTTTTATTAGGTATAAATAGAAATTTTGGGGAAGAAAAGGATACACACATACTATATTTAGAAGGTTTTT
>NW_020200775.1:37017-61885 GCF_001531365.2 Cynara cardunculus var. scolymus
AGAGATGAAATGGCGGTGTAACCGCAAGTGAGAAACATAAATATGCTTATATTTCAGAACAGGTTTGATTCTGAACTGATTGTTTGGAATGTAAGTTGTTTGTTTTGAGATTTTTACACTCACTAGACCTTTTGGTCTAACGCTCAGTTATTGGACTAACCTGTTTTGCAGGTCAGCGTACTTTGCAAGATAAGAGCAAAGGAAAAGTTTAAACGATGATAATAGTTTGTTCATATATGTATTAAAGATACATTTTGTTAGTCYATGTTTTGTAATAATAYTGTKTTTAGTATTATGAGTATGATGATGTGAATTATATGTATATGGGATTATGAGGGTTGTTACAGGTTTCCTTTTGAGGGTTGAGGTGTGTATTTTCTGTTGGTGTCATAGGATTGCTTGAATGATTGGTTGAAGGATGGGTGAGGTTAGTTTGGACTAATTTAGTTTTCGGCACATGTGGGAAGAGAGTTTGATCTTCTTTGGTTTTGGAAGAGATTCGAGAAAGGGATTGGATTGGGTCGGTGTGAATACCTTCATTCGTGAGAGGATGTTCATTCATATTCCCCCCTAAACATCCGTGTGGTACGGTTTGTTTTCAAAGAATGTGACATCCATAGAGGTGAAAAACTTCTATTCAGAAGGGGAGTAACATTTATACTCTTTCCGGTTTGGAGAATAGCCGAGAAAAATGCATTTTGAAGCTTTGGGGTCAAGTTTACTTCTTTGATGTGGATGAATATGGACAAAGGCTGTACACCCAAAAAAAATTAGAGGTATGTCTGAGACGAGATGAGTATTAGGAAATGACTGTGGAAGGACCTGCCATGGGGTTTTGAATTTCAAGACTCGAGATGGTGTTCAATCATTGCCAAGGACATTGGTGTAGTAATCCGAGGCATTGGCAGTCTTTAAAACTTGGAAATTTGTGTGAAATTGGGTTTTTATTATCGTATGAAATTTGATGAAAAGGCTTTTGGTTTCTGAGTTTTCCTCACCCAAGAGAGACGAGTATAGTCGTCCACAAACAGTAGGTACCACCTAGCTCCTCTTACATTATTTACTCTTGTTTTTCCCCATATGTTATTATGTATCAGATAGAAAGGGTGAGATGGTTTGTGTATTTTAGGTGGATAGATTGTGCGGGAGTGTTTTGAGAATTGACAAATATCACACTGAAATAACTGGGGGTTTTTATTTTTGAATAATGATGGATGTAGTCGAGACGAATAACTAAAATTAGGATGACCTAAACGATAATGTAGATTTAAGATCTCACTGTCTTGCTGGTTCTGACTTGATATTGGAGGATTGGTTGAGTTATTCTTTGGTGCGAGGTGGGTATGGTTGGCGGGCTAACTTGGATCAAGTTGCATTTTAAGTTGGTACAGACCTGCACAAATTTTAGCATTGCCAATCATTCTCCCCGAGTCCAAATCTTGGAAAACACAACCATTGGTGTGAAAATTAGTGGTGCAATTGTTATCTGAAGCAGCTTTTACTAACGGATAATAAATTGCAATTGAGATTGGGAACAAAGAGCACAGATTTGAGATTGATATTCTGTCACTCATGGATCCGAGGCCTGTTACTTTGGAGCAGCTTCCATCGGCAATTCGGACGAATAAATGCGAGGAGCACGGTTTCAAATCATCAAACAACTGTGAGTTTCCAGTCATGTGATCTGATGGACCGGAATCCACTATCCAGGTTTGAGATGATTCATTTAAGACAGTAAAGGCTGGTTGAATACCTGTTTGACCAACATTTCCCGAGCTTAGGGTGGAAGAGATTAGAGAGGATGCCATAGTTGTTGTTTAGATACCTGTTGGACTGAGCCAAACATCTTTTGAAGCATCTCCATTTGTTCTTTGTTGAATGGAGGAGTCTCGGCTTGATGAGGATTAATTGTAGAAACAAGGTTTCCACGATTTTCAATGGCATTAGTTGCTCGTTTAGGCTTCCAATCAGCTGGCTTTCCATGTATTCTCCAACAGTTATCCATACATGGCCGGGTTTGTTGCAGTGGTCGCACCATCGCCTTCCACTTTTGGGCCTGCTTTCATTTGATTATGAGTGATTCCCTCTTGGATGTGAATTTGAGTGCTGGTATGAGGATCCCCGTGCAGCAAGGGCAGATCGGTCGACTTGTAAGGTTGAAGGGACTGTCCCCGTCACGACTTTCCTACGGCTTTCTTCTCTTTTACCCTCCGAAAACACTTCCTTGATTGGGGGTAGTGGTTTGATTCCTAGAATTCGCCCGCGGACTTAATCCAAGTCTTTGTTGAGTCCTATAAGGAACTTGAATATTCTTCTCATCTCTAACATTTTCTGAATTGTAGCTTGATCTGCAGGGCACTTCCATTCATGGGCTTCATAAAGATCGAGTTACTGCCAATGCCTAGTCAGTATTGTAATAGGCGGTGACAGATAACTCTCCTTAACATAAATGATGGAGTGTGCTTTCGATGGCAAACAGTTTTGCAGTGTTGTCATTACTGGAATGTGTATCTCGGTCAGCCTCCCATATTTCTTGAGCCCTAGAGTAGAGAAGAAAATTTCCCCCTATTTCTAGGGTTATATAGTTAATCAGTCATGCCATCACCATGATGTTTTCTGATTTCCAGTTCTTGAAACTGGGCTCATCAGATTTAGGAGCAAGGACAACCCCTGTAAGGTGATCTTCCTTTCCTCGACCACGTATGTAAAGCATGACGGATTGAGACCATTGAAGGAAATTATGGTCGTTTAGTTTATGACCAGTAATTAGAAGGAAACTCTCAGTGTTTCTTAGAGGATTTAGATGCAAGTCTTTGAATTGGAGATGACTCTGAGTGGTTTCGAGAAGAGGATTATGTGCCAGTCATAATGATATTGAGAAAGGTGAGAGGACAACGATAGCAAGGGGACTTTGGAGCTTACTGTTGTTGCTTAATTGTTGTTGTGATTGAAACACAACAGCAAGAGGAGAGTAGTCTAGGATCAGAGATGCTCTGATACCGTGCGGAATTCTTTTTTATTTCACTTCTCTCAAAAGAGGAGGTACAAAGGCTATATAGAAGAAAAGGAAAGGATTCCTAAGATATTCACAACAGCTAATTACAAGGAGATATTACCCATAATCTCCAATTCCTATTTTACAATGATATCGAGTATCTTCAAGGATATTGAGGTATCTTTAAGGATGCTGAGTATCTCTAAGGATACTGAATATTTCTACAGATACTGTATTATATTTAACTTAATAAAAGATACCATTGTTTGTGACTCCTTGCAACTAAACTTATAGGTATTGTGGTTAATTCTGTTGATATATTCTAAGCGAAATATTCACATACATATCTTACATGTACATATATGTATATACTTGATGTATATGTATGTACCTAATTAATTTTTGTGCTTCTAGTAAATGTAAATTATGGAATTCATGTGTTGCTATGTGGCCCATTTTTCTTATAGGGGATTTACTAGTAATAATGGTATTAGTATTTTTATATCTATGTTTCGTAAGTTCTGTTTCTTTCTTTGTTATGTTTTACGATCCATGTCAATTTTTTTGTGCGTTATTGTGGGTTCTCTCTCAATAATATTAATCACTTTTAACCATAATCTCTAAATGGTATGAGAGCCACGGTTTTGATGATCAAGAATCTAGCCCTTCTTCAAAAGGGAAATATATTGGAGCAATCATTAAAATACTTCTTGCGGTAGTGATGTATTTTATGTGGCAAGGAACAAAAGAATTTTCAATCACAATCCAAGGATAGCAGTGATGGTGGTTGAGGTTATTATTCATCATGTTAAAGTTCGATTGATAAGCATAAAGATGAAAGATGGTAATTGTTTTTTTTTGGTTTTTTTGCACCACTTATGTTTTGTTTTGGTACATATGGGTAGAATGCCATCTTGTGGCTATAGGGCATGTAGGCTGATCCACCCTTTAGTTTTTTAATTTCAGAGATGTCACTCCTTTGCCTAGCACCCCTTAGCTTGTAGTCCTAGAATTTTTGTTTAGGGATGTTATATGTAAGTACTTTATTCTATTATCAAGAAATTCTTTTTCGGTGGCTTCGGTTGCCTTTCCAAAAAACTTGTGCCTCTCACAGTAGGAGGTGTTCACCTCCTTTCTTGGCTACATGTAAGTAAACTGTTGGGTCTAGATTAGCCCTAAGATAGTGAAAGTTTTATAAAGTCTGCATTGTATTGTAAACTTGCTTTGCATTGTGTTTGGGCTTACTTGTAATTGACAGCTATAAATAGTTTTCTTGGGTTTTCGATTGTCATTATTCATGTGTATCAAATGAGAGTCGTTTAGTGAAAGATTGCATTATAAGTTTGTGTTTTTCTAGTTTGAATAAAGTCACGCTTGTGTGTTCTTCATTGCAATCTGCTTTCAATCTTCAATAATTTATCTTGATTTGTTGTGTTAAACTGGGATTTACAATTGGTATCAGAGCAGAATCAAATCAAATCTATTCGATACGATCATATTTTGCAACAGTTTCAAGTTTTAATTCTGTTTTTTCAATGGAACAGTGCTCGTGTTAATGAACAATTTCCATGTTCGACATTTTGAGCTTCTTTGATCAAATTCATTATGTTTTGGATGTTCTAAACCAATTCGAGCCAAAGGATTCATATTTTTATGGTTATGCACATATTTCAATTATCAGTTTGGGCTTTACTTGAACAAATCTTGGATTTTTGATGATTTTTAGTCGAACTGTTGAGCTTAACTGTCAGATTTATAAACATCATTCGATGAATATTGCCTTGAGCGATATTCATCGAGAACATCGCCCAATGAAGATATGAAGGTTGTATTGAGCAATATTAGGTAAGATATCGTCCATTGAAGATGTATGTGACTTGGTTATTTTGAGACTGCTTGGAGCGATATTTGGGTCTTAGGCAATATTTTGATGAATTGAGCTATATTTGAGGATATCACCCAAGAAGTGAGCGATATTGTTGTAAACTGCCTAAGACATGTGCGATATTGTTGTAAACTGCCCAAGACATGTGCGATATTTGACGAACATCGCTCAAGTGTTGCACGATATTTGAGAACATCGCTCAAGTGTTGCACTATATATGAGAACATCGCCCATGTGTTGAGCGATATTCGTGTTATGCTTTGAGTATTTGCAATCGTTACTCTTTAAGTTTTTCACAAGAGGCCAGACCGTTGAGTGCTTTTAATTATTGTTTTGACTTGATCAATCAGAATTTTGAAGGTTTGCAATAATTGTTCTGGGAGTTTCTGGATTTGGGTGTTCTCAATCATTTATCTAACTTGATCAAGCAGAATTTTGAAGGTTGGCAATAATTGTTCTAGGAGTTTCTGGATTTGAGTGTTCTCAATCATTTATCTAACGTGATCAATTAGAGGTTTGAATGATTACAATCATTGTTCTGGAGGTATGGTTGTGATTTAGAGTTTTGAGTGCCAATAATGTGATTTAGAGTTTTGAGTGCCGATAATCATTCGACTGATTGAGAACTTTGGATCTGCGTTTTGGTTATTTAGTTTTCTGAAAGTATGAAGGCAATCGACTTATCTTTCTTGGTTGATAGTTGTTGATTAAGAAGCTATGTTCTTAATGATGTTTCTCTCTGGATTTCATTGTCAAATGGTCTTTGCTCTGATTGTTCAAGCTGATATTGAAACCCCACTTAGTGAGCTTATCAGAACAAGTTCTTAAGCTGAAAGCCTATTCAACTCATAGTTCAAAGAAAGGTTCTTTGTTATTAGACTGATTCTGCATTGTGGAATGTCACGTAACTCGCACATTATCTATCTCGTTGTTGGATGAATCCAATATGCTTATGGGCTGGCTGAGATTTCGAGGTTCAAGGTTGTGTTGAGTTGTCTACAGTTTAAAGTTGCTTTTTGGTGCAATCAATGGATCTCAGCCCTCGCAATGTTGAGACCATCTGTTATGAACCCACCTATCCACTTCACATATGCTAGGAGGGTACCAACAGCAAAAATGAATATTTATGCAGTTGTAAATGAGGGCAAGTTGGGTTTTTTCTTCAATAAAGTGTTAGGAGGTTGAGTATATATAGTGGACAGTAGGAGATGAGTGGTTTGCATTCTTTTTGTGCAGTTCATAACAAAATGTATCAGAGCATGTTTGAGCCCATAGCCCCTTGGTATGATTTCATGGAGTAGAATCCGTGGAGAAGGAGCTCATTGGAGTCCGATCCACTATTATCCATCTTCAACATTATGACCATATGGCTTTGATCACTCAGAATTGGCAGAGATAAGACAAATGAATGATCAATTTCGTTCTACTCTTATAGGCGAGGTACGCGCCACCTTTCTCAAGCAGGTATCCACTTTGCTTAACCTACCTAAACAAGCAACCTTCCACCGTCGAGGAGGTCGCATGATGAGGTTTTATCTCAAATGATGAGGAGGTTTCCCATTGACTTATTGTAGTTCTCAACAATGACAGCCTCGTGGTGTGGACGTCGATCGGAAAAGAAGAAGACAATAAAGAGAAAAGAAAGAGTGGAGAAAGGGCGCAATCGGGCTAGATCTGTTGATTGGAGCTCTCAGTAATTTGATGATGACCCTTTATACTTGGTGAAGGTACTTAGTTCCACTAGACAAAGGTACACGTATCGATTACTTTTTGTCTCCAAACGTGCTTACCAACTACCTGAAGCAACTGTTATGCGGCCAAAAGCTTGCCACATTTGATGAACAAGGACAAGCATTCCACTCATCCCTTGACACGTGGATTGTACCCGCTGAGGTGCATTTAATGCAGTGGGTATAAATAGCTAAGAAGACTCTTTTTCTTGACATTCTTCTTCCTCCAAACTCTTCTCTCTCTTGTTCTTACTTTCTTGTGCATGAAACTTAGTGATTCTCAAGGTTGTTTAGATTAGATTTTACCTTACCTTAATCGGCAACAATATGTAAATTTCATGTATTGATTTCTTCTACAATCTGTTTTACTCTTGTAGAACCTTATTTGGGACCAACAAGTGGTATCAGAGCAGTGTTACTCTTCCTTTACATTCTTCTTTAGCTATTCTCTACAATGGCTATGACTAACACAAACAACAATTATCACGATAATAGCTTCTTGTCAAACCTCCACGATTTAGCAAAGATAACTTTGCTGTCTAGAAAACATATGGCTCTCTTCCTAGAAGGTGTAGATCTTGAAATTCCTTACTACATTTGTAAAGGACTCTATGTTTCTTCTATGACCATATCAACTGTTTCGGCCACCGCTACAACTGCTATGGTACCTGAAAGGCATGTAGCTAAACAAGTTCATCAATGGACAGATGATGACAAAAAGAAAGTGGCCATTGACACAAAGGCTAGAACTGTAATAGCCATGTAACTCCTTGATGAGGTATACAATTCTGTAATGAACCTCAAAACCCCCTAAATCCATGTGGGACACACTTTGTGTTCAATATGAAGGTATTACTAAGTAAAAGTGAGGCAATACAAAATGTTTATTTGTGGCAAAAACGGATCTCTGTCTGAGGTTGACCAACGGTTTAACTGTCTCTTAATTGACCTTAGAATTGTTGGAAGAGAATATTCCAACTCTGAAACTCTAACAAAGTTTGTGGCATGTCCGAAGGGTACACCCAATATGGGCCTCTGGTATTCTAAAGCCTCAGGGTTCGATCTAATGGGTTATTCAGATAGTATTTTGCACGTTGTAAGTTGGGTAGAGAAAGCACCACTGGATGTTAGCTTTTAGGTGGAAAGTTTGTGAGCTGGACAAGCAAAAAGAACTTTGTGTCTACATCAAGCGTTGAAGCTGAATATGTCGGTGTTGGTAGCTATAGTCCTCAAATCCTCTGGATGAGAAATCAAGTCATTGACTTATGATCTTCAACTATCAAAGATCCCCATCTATTGCAACATTACTAGTGCTATCACTAAGAACCATGTACTTCACTTCATTGAAAGACCAAACATGTTGAGATCATATATTATTTTATCAGAGATCGTTATAAATGGTGATATTGAACTTCCTTTCATACCGACTGAGTACCAACTCGTTGATCTTTTTGCAAAACCCCTTGATAAAACAAGGTTTAACATGTTAATAGCGAACTTGGAATGCTGAACACTGAGGATTAAATTATCAGTCATAAGCATTACTCAGTGATTTGAATGAATATTTCAATGTTTTTATTCTATCACTTAACTTTTCTAAAATGTATCTTTATCGTCTAAGGTACGTCTTTCTATCTCATTCGTTGAGATATTTGTCTTAGTGACTCATTTTCAAAAACCTAAAACAATCACTTAACTCTTTCTCTTATTCAATGACCAAATGTTCTAATGATAATGAACAATCATGTGATTTATAATGTCTTCAAAACTATTTTTGAAAATACAAACAACTGTCCCCACGATTCTGACACATGATGTCCATTGCCATTCCGTAGCCAATAGAAACTCATTGACGTGTCAAAATCATCATGATTCTATTTTTCATGAACCGTCAAGTTTCTCTTTCCTTTTCTCTTTCATGGCACATATAAATATCCTCTCACCCTCTCTTTCACTCTTTACGCTCTCTAAAGACTCTCAAGCTTTCTCTCTCCAAAAAGCAAGAACACCAAGAACACACACAAAGTCTGTTTTTCACTCTCAAACAAGAAACATGTCTGCTGTTCTACATTTTTTTTAATTTTTTGTTTGTTTTAATCTTTTCTCGAAAAACAAACAAAATCTTTTAGAACCATTCTTTTTTTTTTGCTTTTATAAAAACCTTAATCTGTTCTAAAGAACTTGATCAAACCATTTTTGGTTAACTTGTTCTAATAATTCTATTTAAAAGACATGTTTATGGTACATTCTGTATCAAAAACATAACTTTGTATATTGTTTATATACTAAATATTGTCTTTCTTACCAATTCTTTGAAATCCTAACCAAACTCGAAAACCTTTCTTTTGGTTTTTTGAATGTTTTACTAGATTTGGTTCTTCTCTCTCCAAAACACTTATATTTTCAGTATTATACTAAAAATATGGTTGGTATTTTTCTATTTCTCTTGTTTTTCTTCCAAACACAGTATCGAACCTGCAAACAATGTTCACTTCACTCTTGCTGACTGCTCATTCAAGGCCAACTATCATTTGGCCTTCTGGAGACCTTAATTCAGGGATGCCTCTACTTTTCTCAAGAACAACGTCTTGGGTTACACTCTTACTTTCAAGCCTGAAGTTTCTAAGGAGTACTTGAAAAAAGTTTTGGTACTCAGCCGGAACTATAATGGAGGCAGATGACAAGGGAACCGAGGTCACTAAAATTTCCTTCCAGATAGATGATGTCATTGGGAAGTTTGGCCCACAAACTATTCGCTCAGCTCTTCGATTCCCGAAATTGAAGACATTTGATGCTGAGCCAACCTCTGAAGAAATCATCATTTCTTGGAAACCATTGACTACAAATGGCCAGAAGATAAGGAGACCGGAGTAGTAGTCGAAACGCTGATAAAGGTCGAGAAAAACATAATGTCAGCGAGCTGGAACTACCTATTTGCTCATTTCATTCAGAGCATGGGTGGGAAAACTGGAGGACAAGACCAAGCTAGGAGGGTAACACTGAACATCCGCTACTCAGTCATGTACAATTGCAAAATCGACTATTCCCAATTGATTTTTGACGACCCGGTGGTGAAGCTGAGCATGCTTCAAAGAGAAAAGGTGGTTTCTTACACCAGATTTCGCAGGGGTGTGTTTGCCTGCTTGTTCAAGGATGTCTATCCATTAAATGGTGATCTGGCCTTATCGAAAATGGGAAGCAGGATCTTGGATCATAAGCCTACACCAAATGACGTGCCGCTCTTCTCAGGTATGTTCTCTACAACACCTTCCCGACCTCAAAATTCTTTGGTTTTTTTTGAAACTGATTCACTGATTCTTCCAATCAAAACGTCTATCTAAAGCCGCTCATAGTCCTTCAAGGAAAAGGGGAAAACCACATCGTTGAGTGGAGCCTCTCGACACGCTACACTCGTTGAAGTCGGCCTTAGCACCAACGCGTCTGCTGCAACCACCACCATCTCTTCACCGGTCTTCAGGCGTTGTCGTACAAATGGAAGCTACCCAAGCCACCTCAGTGACCCAAGTCATCGAGTGTGTGAGTTCAGGCATCTCACTGCATCCTTGCTGCATAGGATCATGGCCTAAGTCTCAACAACACTTGTCTCCTCTCCACCTCCTTTGGTCTCAACAACACGGGTCAATGAACCGTCAATGGTTATCCCCACTCATGATGAGGCCCTCTTCATTGCCTAACTAAAGGCCGAAGCGCTTTGACGCTCAACCTCTATAGAAGGTGATGTAAGCACATGACTGAGGGCGCTTCTCGTGAGGAACCTCAGCAAATCCACGATGATCCTCATGACATCATTCAAAACATACTCAACGTTGATCCTTGGGACAACACTGAAAGACTATTAGGTATTCCAAACTTCCCTACCTTTTCCTTTGTAGTTACTAACGCTGAGCACCTCTTAACTCAACATACACGTTCTCCTCTCCTTTTACATGTACTTTCATGGAGAATCCCTCAACCAGTGAGTATGACATAACTGTGGATGTCAAACTGATGCTGCCGACTTTAGACACAATGCTGATTAAAGTCGAATCCATGATGTCAAAAGTCAAGTTTGTGCAGAAATCTTTCGTCAAGTTTGTGCATGAATCTTTCTCCAAGATGAAGACCAACATTGATGGGCATCTTAGTGCCCTCAAGGCTGAAGTTTCAGATATCAAGGTGGGCCTAACGGAGAACACATCAGCAATCCAAACTCTTCAGAGTTCCTTCAATAAACACTCTGAAGAGGTTTCTGCTCAACTCGCTCAGCATAGGGATACCTTGAAGAAGATTCTCGAGCTCCTTCAGCATGAAGCCCCCATTCTAGAGCCATCCTTCACGGCCTCTGACCACATGACCCAGACATTGTTGCTGAACTGTCCATCCAACAAGATGAATCCTTCGCCGATCTCGAGAAGCGGATGCAGGCACTGAATGAGAAGGTACCCCTCCCTCTGATGAACAATCCAACTCAGGCTAAGGGATAGACCCTCTTAGCATAATCAACAATCCAACTCAGGCTAAGGGAAAGGATTGACTGAAGACAATTTGGCATCATCCTAAATGCTCTGGGGGAGCATCATCAAATCTCGATCGAGGTAACTGAAGCTCTCCCTCTCTCTATCCCTGAGTGAGCTCAAGGTTTAACCCCTTCTACCTATGATAATGAAGCCATCCCTCAACCTCAACCTATCTTTGTTCTCTACCCTCAGATCTCCCTTCCTCTATCCCTTCTACAACCATCATATCCTCCTCTTTTCCCTCTCTTGACTCCTAAAAAATCCTTAGACTTACCTCCTACAACTGAAGACGAAGAGCTTCCATGGTACATACCTGAAGACTCGGACGCTGAAGAAGATGATGTCTAAAGCCTCATTCCTCAAAGGATCTTGATCAACATGGCATATGATCACCAACGTCACCATCACCGGAAGGAAGAAGGATCTTGATCAACATGGCCATCTTCAGAGATGATAATGATTGGATCACCGATTATCCATCATTTTTGTATAAGTATGGATATCAAGAATGGTTGGAGATTCGTCAATGCATTCAGAAGTCCAAGTCTAGGTACAAGTATATTGTTGAAAAAGAGATGAACAAACTGTTTGGAAAAATTTCAAAGGTTGTAGCTGTTCCTCCCTTGCCACTGAGGACCAATCGCGAAGGACATAATGCTGATGATAACAATCTACCATTGAGAAAATGAGCATCAAACAAAGTTTTCACTCTATGACATTCTCTCACGCCACTCTCCAAATCTATCAATGTTGAATCTAACTCTTCCTGCCAAAGGATATCGGATACCAGGTAATGTCATCTACAAACTTGAACATGGTATCTTCTTCACTGATATGAATGGAGATATCTGGTTTCAGTGTGCTTCAAAGCTTTGTCTCGCCCTTGATGACCATCTCATCTTCCTCCTTACATATTGTGATGTCTCAAATCTTCCCGGCCAGTTCATGGATAGAAGAACTCGAAAGGAGTCGCTGAAGAGAACAAATCAAGGATTTGAAATGCCTTAATACATCACATTTGATGATCTTAGCTGATAGATGCATTGTATTTTCTTTTCTTTGTATTCAGTTAAAGAATCTTTCAGTTAGTGTACTTCTCAGTTTTTGTAATTTCATTCTCTTGTAATTTCTTTTACATATCAATGAAATTTCAGTGAAGTACTTTTTACTCTATCATATACTGAAAAGATCCCTCAAAACAGTACCCAGGACAAGTATGATATCAATCCTAATTCCTTTTATGTTTTGACTTTAGCAATTTCTTTTATATTGCTTTGTCATCATCAAATAGGGGGAGATTGTTGATCCAAACTTTCTCAGTAATTTGATGATGACCCTTGGTGAAAATACTTAGTTCTATTTTCATATTCAGTTTCAGTGATCAGTATAACACTGAGTCTGTTCAGTGATCGCTGAACATGCTTTGTAATAGTTTAGAATGGGAGTACCAACAAAGACAAAGTTCACATAAAATAAACCTGCTACGTCATGATCGTATTAAACATGTGACAATGGATAGGCACTTTATTAATGAGAAAATCAATGAGGTCATCTCAATGATGTATGTCCTTACTACACACCAAACTGCAGACATCCTCTCGAAGGCATTGTTCATACATGATTTCGAGAAGTTTGTTCACAAGCTTGGGCTGTACAATCCATACAATTCAACTTAAGGGGGAGTGTAAGCGTGATTATTAGTGGAGGTTTATCCCTTTTTCTTAGTTGTTTTTTTTATTATCTCTTAGGTTGTGTTTATCTCCTTTTTTCCTGAAAGTCTGGTGTGAGGAGTTCCTATATATTGTTAAATTGTGTTGTAATCTTATGTTTGAGTTCCAGGGGAAATTCAAATACAATACCTTCCCACAACTTACTTCTTTATTTATTTAGCTTTTAAATTTATATTATGATAATATCATCTGCAATGAAATAAACTAAAATTACATAACTATCAAACTTCAAGGACCATATTGTAATGAAATGTCATGCACTCACCCATAAGCCCGAGAGAGTAGTTACGAAATCCCAAGCCCAACAATATTTTTTAGGCATTCTAGAAGAGCATATAAGGGGTAATTAGGTGATTATGGAAGTTAGTTTCTTAGTAGTTGTCATGCCGTGTATTAAATGGGGACGGAGGAAGGCATTGAAAAATTAGTGATTCTGTTCTTGGGAGAGTATAGCCTCTCAAAAAGCTAGTTCCCTATCTTTTTATTTTCAATTGAAGCATCCAACTTTTGCTCCTACCCAATTATTGTCTTTATTTCAGACGTCCAACTGGTTCATAACATAAAAGTAATTTTACACCAAATTGGGTATATGATAGTAGATCACCAAATTTGTTGTTATAGTATTCACAAACACAAAAATAGTGTAAGAATTGGTTTAAGGTTGGAGTAATGGTGTAAAAATGGGATATGATGTTGGGTTGGAGATGTTTTGACCGTATAACGCATCAGGAATGTCACGAACTCTGTTCTGGAGTCCACATTACACGACAGGTCATATGCATGACAAGCTTCTTGTCTGTGCTATCATACGACCCGGTTCCTAAGAAGAAGGGTTGCACTGGTAAATTGGTGATGATTTTTGGACTAGTAGCACTATGACAATTAAATAGAAAGAGGGATGCAATGTACCGGAGGTGGAAGTGTGGCTAGGGTTCCGTCATACCAAGTCGGCGACTAGGGTCTTGTTACACGGAGATAGCAAGGGCAACTGGGTTGATGACAGTGCCAATTACCGGATAGCAGTGTAACCGACAATAGCTCTGATTCGGGAAATTTTTGTTTGAGTTTTCATTGTGTGGTAAAGCACCTTAATATACATATATATATACACACAATGCTAGGTCTAAACAAGGAAACTATACTAGGTTAGTCAAGGAAAATTATTCAATCACTCTAATTGATAGTTTTAGACATGGTGGTGGTACTTTTTTTGTGAACCTTCTGTTGAGCTGCAAGGGTTGAGATCACGTGCCTGACATGATGATCTAGCTTCAAATAATGAAGCTTGATCCTATGTGTAACTATTTGGGCATATTTAACGTATATGCTCCAGCTTGAGCGTGAGTGTGCATGTGTAGTTATGTTTAATCTTTTGTCTATGCATTTACTTAAGGTTTCATATTTTGGCATGTTGGCCCACTATGAATTCTATTAATCCTTGGTTTGGCTAATTATGCTGATATGTTTTAGTATAACCTTTCTTTACAACTTTTGGTTTTTCCATTCCTTTGTTCATGTAGAATTCTTTTTTTTTCCCACTCTATCTCAAAAGAGGGAGGTACAAAGGCTATATATACACAAAGAATATGAGAAGAAAATGAAAGGATTCCTAAGATATTCACAGCAGCAAATTATAAGGAGATGTTACCCATGATCTCCAATTTCTATTTTATAACGATATCAAGTATCTTCAAGGATATTGAGGATCTTAACACTCCCTCTCAAGCTGGAGCATAGATGTTAATCATGCCCAGCCTGTTACAAATAAAAGAGATTCACGAACCAGGTAATGCTTTGGTAAAGACATTAACAAGTAGTCTTCTTGTTCGAACAAAGGGAGTTGAGATGATTCCATCCGCTAGTTTTTCACGAGTGAAATGGTAGTCAACCTCGATGTGTTTTGTTCTTTCACGAAACACGGGATTGTTTGCAGTGTGGATAGCCGCCTCATTATCACAATACGGGTTTATTGGTTTAGAATGAGCAAACCTAATTTCACCTAGTAGATTACGCAACCATATCAACTCGCAAGTGGTTTGGGCCATAGCCATGTATTCAGATTCAACACTTGACCAGGAAACGACATTCTGTTTCTTGCTTTTCCACAAAACTAGATACCCCCCAACCAACACACAATAGCCTGTCGTAGACCGCCTAGTAGTAGGATCCCCATTATAGTCAGCATCTGTGATGCCCCTTCGATGACATGATGACCGTGATTTTGATAAGGGATACCAAGACCAGGAACACCCTTTGGGTACTTCAGTGTATGCCTAACAGCGTCCCAATGTGGAGTTCTCAGAGATGACATAAAGTGACTTACTACATTAACTGGAAAAGCGAAGTCAGGACATGTAATCTCCAGGTAGTTTAGCTTCCCCAAGATTCTTCTGTACTTTTCTGGATCCTCTAAGTAGATCTCCATCGTCCGCTTTCAATTTCATATTTGGAATCATTGGGGCCTCACAAGGTTTTGTTTTAATCATACCAAAGTCATTCAATATATCCAAACAATATTTCCGTTGAGACAAACATATCCCTTTCCGAGTATGAGATACTTCAATTCCCAAGTATTTAAAGGACCTAGGTTCTTTGTTTGAAACCGAGATGCAAGGAAATCTTTTATCTTCTTGATCCCAGTTTCATCACTCCAAGTAATCACAATATCATCAATGTATACCACTAGTAAAACACATCCGGAAGATGACGAAGTAAAGAACACATAATGATCATAAGAGCTCCTCCATAAGCCAAACTCGGTCACTACAGCATTAAACCGTGCAAACGAAGCACGAGGGGATTGGACCATACAATGATTTACGCAGTTTACAAACTCTACCAAACTCCCCCTTCTAAGCAACCCAGGTGGTGGTTGTGGTTGCTCTATATAGACTTCCTGATGTAAATCACCATGCAAGAAGGCATTTTTCACATCTAGTTGGTGTAGTACCCGGTCATAAGTAGCGGCTAATGAAACAAACAAGCGGATGGAGGGTACCTTAGCCACAGGAGAAAATGTCTCGTGGTACTCGACCCAAGCATGTCCTTTGGCTACCAATTGGGCTTTTAGACGAGCCACGGATCCATCTGGATTAACTTTCACAGCGAATACCTATTTACAGCCAATTGCCTTTTTGCGTGTAGGTAACTCTACCAAATCCTATGTATCATTATGATTGTGAGCATTCATCTCATCAATCATAGCATCCCGCCATCCAGGATGGGCCAAAGCTTCACCAAGCGTTTTAGGAACAGATAAAGAATCAAGTGTAGAGATCAAAGAACGAGAACGTGAAGAAAGTTTATCATGGGAAACAACAAAAGAAATAGGGTAAGTACATGAGCGCTTACCCTTCCAAAGAGCAATGGGAACATCAAGATCAGGAATTATGTATCGGAAGGTGGTGGATCATTTGAAGCAAGAGGATCATCATTAGGCGGATCTGTAGACGATGAAGATGGAATTGGGTCGGGATCTGATGTAGGTCGTTGCCGCCTATTATATACATGAACTATCGGTGGTTTAGTAGGCTCTTGGGTCTGTGTCGAGTCGGATGGGGAAGTAGACTTGGGAACAGGTATGGTATACACCAACAAATCATCACTATCTCTTGGGTTGCAAGAGGTGGACATAGGAAAGAAAGGTATATTCTCTTGGAATGTAACGTCTCGTGATACAATGTATCGATTAAGCATGGGGAAAACACTTATAGCTTTTTTGAAGTCGAGAGTAACCAAGAAAGCCATATTTCAGAGACTTTGAATCCAACTTAGTTATGTGAGGTCGGGTATTGTGGACAAAACACTTACTATCAAAGATCTTTGGGTCGACAGGAAACAATGATTTTGTAGGAAACATAACTGAGCAAGGACTTTTACCATCCAAGACACGGTTGATAAAAAAACAAGTGGTAGCAACCGCATCAACCCACAAGACTTTAGGAACAGTCATGTGAACTAATAGAGCCCTAGCCACCTCTAGGAGATGACGATTCTTTCGTTCTGCAACCTCATTTTGGGCTGGTGTGTCAACACAGGAAGACTCATGAAGAATGCCATTTTGAATCATACATGACTAAAATGTTTGGGACAAATATTATTTTGCATTATCACTACGAAGAGTTTGAATGGAGACTTCAAACTGGGTTTTAATCTCAGCATAGAGTGAACAAAAATGTGTGAATACCTCAGATAATTTTTTTTATAAAGTAAAGCGAAGTAGTGCGAGAGTAATCATCAACAAATGTAACAAAATACTTGAACCCAAGTTTTTAAGTAACAAGACATGTCCCCAAACATCAGAATGGACTAACTCAAATGGGGATGAGGTCCGCTTATTATAGACTCTAGGACTTAAATGAATACGCTAATGTTTGGCTAACTGACAAGACTCACACTGTAGAGAAGGTAAATAAGAAAACTCAGGACACAACTTCTTCAGATTTTGTAAAGACGGATGACCTAATCGACAATGAACTTCAAGTGGAGACGATGAGCTAGAACAAGTCAATGAGGAAGGTACTTGATGTTCAAATATGTATAGGCCATCAGTCTCCCGCCCTCTACCAGTAATCCTCTCCGTCGAATGAGACACAACAATTTAAAGCGCGGTAATTTTGCTGATTTGATAACAAATTGAATGAGAAATTAGGTAGGCTCAATACGAAAGCTAACGAAATAGACAAGGTAAGATCGATGTGCCAGAACTTGTCAGCAATTGTGACGTGATGGGGATTTGTGTTTAGTGAAATTAGGGAAGATAGTGGGATTACCTGTCATGTGATTTGAAGTACCTGAATCAATGAATCATTTGGAGGCATAAGATAATTGACATGTACTAGAGTTACCTGTCTCTGCAAATGCAGCTGTCCGAGCAGTGGAATTCTCAGTCCCTAAAAGTCGAGCATATTCTTCTGGGGATATAGTAATAGTGTTATCTGAGGCAGAGGCAACGTGCGCCGATGAACTCCTTGGATGTCTGGACAAAAGCTTCTTACATGTGCGCTTGGTGTGACCTAACTCATGGCAATAGTAACACTCAATATCATCAGAATCTGGAATAGTAGCCCGTGAGTTAGTTGTTCGGTCATTGTGGCCACCTCTAGGGCCACCACGGTGACCGCCACGAAATCCTCGGTAGCCACCACGAAATCCCCCTCGACCAACCAGAGCATTGTTGTGATCAAAAGTTTGAGAAGCCTGAAGATTCTCATTCCTAAGAACACATGCTAATGTTTCTTGAAGAGAAGGAATAACATATTCATTCAAGAACTGAGATCTGATAGAGTCAAATTCTAGTCGCAACCGGTTAAGAAACTGATAACAACCACTTGTTCCCTCTGAGTCTGCATGACTTTGACATCAACACTTAATGGAAGAAGAGAGTTAAGCTCCTCGTATACTTTCTTGAACTCCATGACATACGTAGTGAGTGATCGGTCCTTTTGTTCACGATGAAGGACTTACAAACACTATAGATTTGAGAGATGTTACTTTGTCCAAAATACAAAAAATAAAGATAATCCATAAGTTCCTTCATATATTCACAATGACTAACCAGAGACGAAACAAATGGCTCAATAGTATTGATATTTTGCAAGTACAAACGAGCATCACTTTGGAACCATGAATCAGCATTGTTACCTTTAGGAGGATCCAATGTGAGATGAGAAGCCATTCCCATGCTCCGAAGATAGATACAAATAGTTTTGCTCCACTCAAAGTAGTTGGAGCCATTAAGCTTCTTGTTGGTGAGCTTAACATTTACTGGAAGCATCTCGGGTACACGTAAACTACTATTACTATCAGATGTTTTGTCTTCTCTAGTCATCTTCCAATAAATCACGAACCAGAAGAGAGAACGTAGAACTTAGGACGAAGGATAACAAACCAGAGAGCGAACGACGCACTCACAGGGTGCCAAATAGCCGACGAACAAAGATGAGGATAAACACACTCACAGGGTGCCAAATAGCCAACAATCAGAGATGAGGATAAATGTACTCACAGGGTGCCAAAGAAACCGACAAACAGAAAACTTCGGACCCAAGGAAACTTGTCAACCAAGAAAAAGATGATGAACAAAAATTTCGATCTAAGGAAAAAACGTACCAAAAAAATTTCATCCGTGAAACTAGTGATTGTTACAAAACCGAGCTCTGATACCATGTAGAATTCTTTTTTTTATTTCACTTATCTCAAAAGAGGGAGGTACAAAGGCTATGTATACACCAAGAATATGCGAAGAAAAGAAAAGGATTCCTAAGATATTCACAGCAGCAAATTACAAGGAGATGTTACCCATAATCTCCATTTCCTTTTTTACAATGATATCGAGTATCTTCAAGGATATTGAGTATCCATCATGAAAAAAAGTAATATAATAATTCTTATGCAGGCCAATTTTCTTGTCGAGAATATCACTTAGTGATATATGGGAGCCGGCTTCAAGAAGATTGTGTGGAAATAATCCTTGGAAAATGTTGAAGAGCGCATTTTCAATTTTTTCGTCACGATCAATCCTTCAGGTATTACACAAATCACAGTTTTCTGTTATAGTATACTCTCTTTTTGTGCTTGATGATCTACAAACACCATTGCTCTAGTACCCTTGTACACATAAGCATGAGCACTATAATCTTTAACATTTAACTGTTGTATGTGAGGTTTTGAGTTTTTAAGATCACCGCATTTTGTTACTGTCTTGGCTGAAAAAGAGTACATCCTTTGTCAGTTTAGAAGTCAACATGGATGAATCCAAATTTGAACATTGATGTTTTTTAATATTTTTTTCTATTTTGTAGTTCTTCAAAATTTTATATGGAAACCAAATTCTTAGAATAAATTTGAAGTTATTGAACTTTTGGAAGTCCAATATTTTCTTGTACTTTTGAGTGGAGGAAAATCGTATATGAAGGGTCTGCACGGAATATGCCGGATATATTAGGGATGCAAACCACACATTGACTTTATTTTGACTGGCCAAGTTTTTAATTCATTGCAAGTATGGCCCTAACCTTAGTTCTGAAATGACAAGGAACACTTAGGGGGCGTTTGGTTGGGGGTATTAGAAGGTAGGGAATGAAAATGATGTTTTTTGTAAATATTTGGTTCAATCAAGGAATAAGAATGAAATGATTGATGGCATTTTCTCTTTCCATTGTTGGATCTGAGTACCAGCTATCGCACACTCAACTTTGAGTTGGCATGGGTATTCTTTTGTACAGGAGCTGGGATTCTGTGTCAGGTTTCTTTGGATATGTACTGTGGTAAAGAGTCAGCTATGTGCAGCTAAAAGAATAGGATATTTCATGTGATTACCTGCATATTGGTGGACTGGCATTTGTTTCTTTTAAGTGTTTGGTACGTGCCACAAACTCCTATAAAGCCAATATTAGTGTTCTTGGGATCAAGTACCCAATATATTAGTGAAACATACCTCATCAAAAAACACAAATTGGTTGTATATATAGCAAGCTGTGCATGTTTGACATGTATGCTCGAACTTGAAATGTGTTGAGAGATTGGTTGTTGATGCATATGGTATCCATTATCATCTTCTAGCCTTCTCGTTTTATATATTTGGCAACTTGATATTTGGTTCTGTTTTGATTAATGACACAATAATGCTTTTTGAGAACCATATTTTATTATGCTTAAGCATCATGTATTATCATCAACTTGACAAGAGAAGCTTTTCTGCTTATAGGAACCCGCATTCCAAGAATTGATTTTGCTTTACACAAAAGAAATCGAGGAAAAAGAACGCATAGATCAAGCTCCTCTGTTGCAGTTGAAGATCTATGAGAGGATTCCTATTCCTGATTTGACGGTGAACATAGCCATGCTGCTTAATTCTACACATCTGCTCAGTGTTATGTGTGAATTTCACAAGAAATTCATATTAACGTTATCTTTTCCATTATGTAGGTTATTTTCCCTCACAAGAAGCTGTCTTTTCGCATTTTGGATACGGTAAATATAGGTTAAAGGTTTTATCTTCTTATCGGTTTGTGTATGTTTTCTATTTCTTTTTGGTTTTTATCTTATGCTTTGAATTTAGGGGTTAGGCCTTCTGCTGGTCTTTTGGCATATCTCAAATTTCAATTAAGTTTTGGTAAATAGTAGTTAAAAAAATTTCCATCACTTGTGTCATGGCAAAACTTATATTTCTGTCGCTGTAATTTCTGATTATTAATCATGGTATTTTTATATCTTAAAATGGAGTCCTAGCATGAAGTTACATCACTTTCATGAGGAGAACAACAATGATTTCTGTGTGGCTTCTACATGGGAATTCATGTACTACTCACATTGCACCATCATTCTCTACTCCTCAGATATATCATCACCACAGCAATGTACTATCATGCTGAGTAATGTGAGCAAACTACCCAGCCTATCTTGTTTGTTGCCACTTTCCTCTACCAAAATTAGAAAATTAAGTACAATTTTCAGCAACCAATTAAGTTAATTTGATAGTGTTTGGTGTTTTGTTGCTTATATATAACAATATTTAGAAATGTGATGCAATTTATGACCATCCGGTTTTTTGGTTTAAAATTTTGAGTTAATTGGTTGGTTTTAGACTTCTATTACTTAATTGAGGTCTTAAATCTCAGGAATTCAGAATCTTTTGCATTTTTGTCGTGCACCTGTTTGAGGATCCAAATTCTTTATTGGACCAAGGCTCCTTTTTTTGGGAAAAAGGGGACAGGACCCCTTGGAAAAACTTTACTCAAATTGGACCAAAGCTCTTATTGACTCAATGTGGTCATATTTTTGTCTAAATTGTAAAGAAGTTCTTCCTAGTTTTGGGAATTAAGAAGCTAAAGGTGTGAACAGAATGAAAGTTACATCCGAGAATAGTAGTGTATGAGTAGTGAAGTGGATGAGATATCCAGGCAAGTAATTCAAAGGACAATATTACAAGCATTGTTCTTATGTGATGATGGTCTATGAGAGGAGTATATGGGGGGTAATGACACTACTTCAGTTAGTATGTCTTCAATAGTAGCCATCTTGACATCTCAGTTAGTGAAATGGATGCCCAGTATGTGACTGGCAACATTGACAACAGTATTCGATTGTTAATATTAAAATTACTCCTCAGCTAGCTGGAGTTGAGGAGCTTGTAGCCATGGATCTTTTAAGTAACAGTACTACAAATTTGACGAGTGCTCTTAGAGAGTACTTTTGGATATTTAGATACTTGAATTTATCGTCTTTACTTGTTGTGAAGGTACGCTTGGATATCGCCTCGATCTTGGGGATCTTGGCCTACTTCATAAACTACAAATTTGAGAATATATTGTCCTCACCGTAAGTATCTCTTCGCTTTTTGATATAATCTTCTTGTTAAAAAAGTTCTATAGAATGGCATGATAAAGAACTTGTTCCATTTTCTATCTTCCTATGTGGTTTTTCTCCGAAGCAATTAAAAACTGATAGAGATGTTGGAGATATCTTGTTGGTCCCAGCCGGATCTACAAGAGTTAACAGGTAACAGTTTGTAGAAAGGGGGGATGAATACAAACACAACAACCTTCACTTTTAAATATTATTTATTGATAAAGAAGATCAATACAAAATTTTACAGATTGTTTGCGAAAAAGATATGATACAGAACTTATCTAAACAATCAAAGATACACACAAGTTACGGTAAGTAAGAAAAAAAAAGATTTGCTAAAAGAAATAGGTTAGAAGTGTATTGCTCTTCACTGGTTAAAGTGGAAGTCTTTCTCTTAATTAGAGAGTTAGAGGGATGAGTATCTTCTTGGGTAAAAAAAATTTCAAGGCAAGGAAGCTTGGCTTGGACTGAGATTCATAAGTCTAGTGAGAAGGAAAAACTTCTCAGCTATTTATACCCATTTCATTAAATGCAATTCAGAAAGTACAAAACACGTGGCAAGCTTCAAGAGGTGAGCTTGTTCTTTGTTGCAGATATACAGGCTTTAGCCGTATATGAACAACGTCTTTCACAAAATAGGTAAGCACGCTTGGAGACAGTAGAGTGACTCTGTACAGTACTTTAATGTGAGAGGTATGGGTTGTGTAAGGACAAGACAAAAACTAATCTTGTTCAACAAGATTCATTTGATCACTGACATTGGAATAACGCTGAGGTCTCTTTAGTATTCGCTGAATCTTGTGTAGATTTCACACTTGTGTAGACGAGCTTGATATCACTGAAAACCGCATTAGATCACGAAGTTGCTTGTCTCTATCTTCAGCTTAATCTTCGATATCGCTGAAGGTTCTGTGGTGTGATTTTTGTCTTCCTTAAGAATACTTGTCTTTGAGAGAATTACAATACATGTTCAACGATCATTGAACAAACTCAGTGATGATCGCTGAAGCTGAATACAGAGAGAGTACACTTCGATAGATAAAACGGATCATTATCAAATCATTGATAGAGAGAGGATTAACAATCTCCCCCTATTTGATGATGACAAAGCAATATAAAAAAATTGCTTAGGTATAACAGTAAGGAAAAGGTATTAGTAAAATACTTGTCATTTTTAACTATTTTGAGATCTTTTTAAGTGATACAGTTTACTATGGAAATTTGCTTTAATTGTAAAGGATTACAAGGAAATAATAAACTTACACAATATTAGTAACTGAATACTGAAAGTATATTCACTGACTAGAAAGGTGTCAGCGAAAGTAAGAAATAAATAGAACTCATAATTACTTGTCCCAGTTACTCTTTTGAGAGATTTTTTTCAATGGACCAATTATTTTATTGAAATACTTTACAAGGGAAAATATTACATCTGATTACAATCGGTTTTGGTAGACTTAAAACTTAAGAGATATACACTGAAAGAAAAGATGAAATACAAGATTTGCAAGACTGAAAGGTTGACTAATATAGATTGTTGAAATTGAGGTAATCTGGAACTTCTTCTCCTTGCATCTTTCGTCTGAGCATTTTCTTTCGAATCCTACGGTCCATCATCTCTCCATATAGATCATCATTCAGCTAAGTTCTTAGATATTCATCTAGTGGGCAGAGATTGTAACACCCCCAAATCCATACATTCCATATAACACATATTTCATACATCAAATACATGTTTTAAACCCACATAGGTCCATAATACAAGAGTCTAAAATACAAAATACACAACTCAAAAATTCCAAATACAAGTTCTTGCAAATGTAATTCCTATGAGTTCCTATCTTCCCGCATGCAAGTAAAAATAGAATCATAGTATGCCTTTCCCCTTATCACTATAGCTGGGTGCACACACATAATTGAAACACACAAAATGAGGGTTAGACAACAGTCTAGTGAGATCCCCTTTTTTCATGCAGTGCAGGGTGATAAACACCAAAACCTTTATTACAAATTGTGGCATAAAAACAGATTCTGCTTTGGTCTATCGGTCCTCTGGTCAAAAATCAACACTTAGAAAATTTGACATCAAGAGGTCCAGAGCCCCTCTGGTTCCTCTTCCAGAGCTTCTGGACAATACATGCACGCTCAACCAGAGCTTCTGGAATTGCGCGTAAGACCATCAAGAGCCTCTCCGGACTAGCTCTCAAGGCCATCCAGATCCTCTCTGGACTATTATAAGGAAGTTCGCCAAGTATAAAACATTTGAAAACTCTTTTAGATTTATGACTAGAGCTTCTGGTTCCTCAATCCAGAACCTCTGGTTCAAAACCAAAATATTTATAAAAGGCTTTAAGTTTAACAAGAGCCTCTGGTTCCTCAATCCAGAGCTTCCAATCTAAAATCAAGACCAACTAGAGCTCCTCTGGTCWATTTTTCRTAAAAAGAATCCAAGYATAAAAATTCTCAAAATGATTTTTATAAAGGAAGTTTAATACAGAGCTCTTATTTAGAAGATGCAGAGCCTCTGTATGCGGAAGMCTTATTTTAAAAGCAGAGCTCTGTATCTAGCGGATACAGAGCCTTTGCACAAAAACCCAATTTTTTAATACAGAGCTATGTATTTAACAAATACAGAGCTTCTGTGTGATAGACCAATTTTT
>NW_020200775.1:62810-65022 GCF_001531365.2 Cynara cardunculus var. scolymus
TTTGAGATGCAAATGGTAAGGGAGGATTCTTACCACATCTCTCTTTAAATAGCCACACAGGTGGTTTTTAGAAAACAGGCAGTGGAAATTTACTTCATAGACAAGCAAACACAAATACTTGGTCAAGAAGGCTTCTTAACAACAGCATCATACAAGCTGCTTACCAAGGTGCTTGTATGCTGCTTCCAATTATGTGGACATAAATCATTYACACYACATACACATATAATCCATTTTATTTAGCATGCATAATCACATACTTCCAATTAATTCATGCTTATTAACACATAACCACATAATGTACCTTAACCCAATATGTCTGAAAGCCTGGTTATCACATTATTCCCCCCTCGAAAGAATTTCGTCCCGGAATTCACATTTCAAACAACCAAGGATAATGGGTTCTCATCTCTGATTCCAACTCTCATGTTGCTTCAGAACCCTTATGAAACCTCCACTGAATTTTCACCAGCTTGATTTCTTTATTTCTTAGAGTCTTGACCTAGTTATGGCTTCTGGTTCCTCTTGGAAGTTCAACTTCTCATCTAACGTGATCTCTGGAAGTGAGATGGCTTGGGTGGCCTCTGCCAAATACTTACGTAAGTTGGAGACATGGAAAGTGTTGTGGATGAGACTAAGCTCTTCTGGTAGCTCTAGCTGGTAGGCTACTGCTCCAATTTT
Source organism: Cynara cardunculus var. scolymus (assembly GCF_001531365.2). Classification (NCBI taxonomy): domain Eukaryota; kingdom Viridiplantae; phylum Streptophyta; class Magnoliopsida; order Asterales; family Asteraceae; genus Cynara; species Cynara cardunculus. The sequence continues at coordinate 63,492 of NW_020200775.1, forward strand.
TTTGCAAACTTTGAAAGGCCCAACATATCTTGGACTGAGCTTGCCTTTCTTCCCAAACCTCATTACACCCTTCCAAGGAGATGCTTTCAACATTACCAGATCTCCCACAGAGAATTCAATTGGTTTCCTTCTTTGATCAGCATAACTCTTTTGCCTGTCTTGAGCAGTCTTGATTCTAGCTCTAATCTGCTCAATTTTCTCTGCTGTGACTTGCACAATTTCTGGTCTGTTAACTGCCTTTCACCTACTTCATTCCAGCACACAGGAGTTCTACATTTACGCCCATACAGAACTTCATATGGGGCTGCCTTAATGCTGAAATGATAGCTGTTATTGTATGCAAATTCAATCAAAGGCAGGTGATCTTCCCAGCTTCCTTCAAAATCAATTATGCAAGCCCTTAGCATATCCTCCAGAGTCTGAATGGTTCTTTCACTTTGCCCATTAGTCTGTGGGTGATATGCCGTGCTCAAATGGATTTGAGAACCTAAGGCCTTTTGGAAACTTCCCCAGAGCTTAGAAGTGAATCTGCTATCTCTGTCTAAAATGATAGACAATGGAATTCCATGCCTGGTCACAATTTCCTTAATATACAGTTGAGCCAGCCCTCTCAAGAGTATAACTTTCTTTCATAGGCAGGAAATGTGCAGACTTGGACAATCGATCAACCATTACCCATATTGTATCAAGACCTTTTGGTGTTCGGGGTAACTTCATTATGAAGTCCATTGTTATATGGTCCCATTCCAGACAGGTATTTCCAAGGTTTGCAAGCTTCCATAAGGTTTTTGGTGTTCAATCTTTACCTACAGGCATGTCATACACTGCTCCACATACTCAGTTATGCTCCTCTTTAGTCCTGGCCACCAGTAGAACACTTTCAAATCCTTGTGCATTTTATTGGTGCCTGGGTGTATTGAGTAACGAGACCTGTGACTATCATCCAAAATGATCTTCCATGTATTCCCATGGCATGGCACCCAGATTCTGTTTTGAAAACACAACAGCCCTTGATCGTTCTTTTCTAAGTTGGCAAGCATCTTTTCCACTCCTTCTGCCTTGATGTGCTCTGCTTGAACAGTCTCTGCCTGATATCTCTGTATCTCCTTATGAAGGTCCAGAGATAGATTTATGCTCATTGCCACAACTTTGATAGTTCCACTTTTCTCTTTGCGACTTAGAGCATCAGCTACAACATTGGCTTTTCTTGGATGGTAAACAATTTCACAATCATAATCACTTACAAATTCAATCCATCTTCTCTGCCTCATGTTGAGTTCTTTCTGAGTAAACAGATTTTATGGTCTGTGAATATCTTGCATCTGGTCCAAACAAGTAATGCCTCCAAATCTTTAGTGCAAAGAAAACAGCTGCCAATTCCATATCATGGGTTGGATATTGCTTCTCATGATCTTTTAACTGGCGAGATGCATAGGCTATTACTTTTCCCTTTTGCATCAACACACAGCCCAAACCCAACTTGGATGCATCACTGTAGACAATGAAATCTTCTGTTCCTTCTGGTAAAGAT
>NW_020200775.1:67058-82606 GCF_001531365.2 Cynara cardunculus var. scolymus
CATCATACAAGCTGCTTACCAAGGTGCTTGTATGCTGCTTCCAATTACGTGGACATAAATCATTCAGCAACATCATACAAGCTGCTTACCAAGGTGCTTGTATGCTGCTTCCAATTATGTGGACAAAAATCATTTACACCACATACACATATAATCCATTTTATTTAGCATGCATAATCACATACTTCCAATTAATTCATGCTTATCAACACATAAACACATAATGTACCTTAACCCAATATGTCTGAAAGCCTGGTTATCACAGAGATGAAAGTCAGATACTCGTTGAAACCTGTATTGACCATCATAGTCAAGGAACGTAATTTCACATGCACTGTGTTGGGTATATAAGGACCTCTTTCAGGCAGTGATAGATTCAATATTAAGATATCTGGCTTCTTTCTATCCTTGAAGAGTTCATTTACTCAGAATTTAGTTTCATGCTCATTTTGGTTGGATGGACCATCTTCAGGGTCAGAAAGGTTCTTTCTTCTAGAGAGCTTCTGTGGCAGAGGAGGAACCTCGACGATCTACGACACCTTGTTGAATAATTCGTTCAGAATTTCTTCAATGTAAGCCTTGTGCTTGGATTTGTACTTTCGGATAGCCTGTCGAATTTAGAGCCATTCATAAAAACCATACTGACTGAGGAAGGAGGAATATATATATATATATATATATATATGTATATATATATCTAGATATATCATGATTTACCCATTATAGAATCACTTGTATACATAATCTCATTAAGTAGGCAAAATCCCATTTTATCACAAATTCTCGAACATAAGAACATCATAACTTTGAGTTCCAAATTTCTCAATACTTTGAAATAAACATTCCCCAAGTATTTAAAACCATTCTCCACACTTGTTTCATCAAAATATGTAAAATCCCCAAATTCCCAAATTTGACCTAAATGGACCAAAATCAACCAAATGCAAAAATACTTGAAATGGAAACTTATAGGAAGTAAAAGACATCATTTTAACATGTATATGGTTTTATAAATGCAAAGAATGAACCCACAATACTAGGTTTTGATGAAAACCTAGGAAATCAAGAAATGATTGGAGATGGGGAAGAACACTTGATCTTTAGCCGAGATGAGGTTTAAATGATCTTGAATGGGTGGAATATGGAATAAATATTAAGGAAATCGCATTCAATGAGGAGGGCGGAAGAAATTTTGGAGAGAAAAGGGTTTGGTGAGAAAAATGAGAGTGAAAACCCAAAAATGGGCTCTTAAAACGCTGGCCAGTGGCAATTGCCTTGCAATTCAGATCTTCTGCTATCTTACTAATGAATAAAGGATTTTGTGGAGGATTTGCATATATGAATGCTAGTATTAGTCAAATATGCAGTTGAAGAAATAACATCTAAAAAATAATTGCAAGATTCACTGCTATTTGAATCTTCTGAGATGTCCGAGTCTTGCAATGTACATTGTATGCAATTGCCGAGCAATTCAGATCTTCTGTTAACTTACTAATGAATAAAGGATTTTGTGGAGGATATGCATATATATATATATATATATATATATCACAACATATTAGATAGGCAAACATTTGGGTTCATATTTACTGGTCCGATGCCTCCGGCTACAATATTGCACCATTGGAAATCTAGATAAAAAGATTCTGTAGAGGAGAATACTGTGAATAGTATATTTCTATTATGTGTAATGTGCAAGTCCTTAATCTAGGACAAAGTAGAGACAATTGAAGGTAAAACACCAAATTACGAACCAAGTTGCAATTGACAAAGGTAAATGAGGCCGATTGTTGCAGCGTAGGAAAATATGATTATCCTATAACTCCATGAGAGCATCAGCGACGTGATCCAGAAGCAGCAACTGCAGTCACATAACCCTAAAGAACTTTCCTAGATAGATGAATGGTCCCTAGCTGCAAGCTAGGTCAGAGAAGGCAGACAAAATTCAAAGTATTGCTCTGAAGGCTAGATTGTTCTGTTCAAGTTGAACTTCAGAGACACATTACCTGTCATAGGAGTTGTAGGTGCATCTACTAACACGATCACACCTTCTATAACAATCGACAGCAGTCTGCTTCTCTTGCTATTTTTGCAGATTCAGGCAATCTTCTAAGCTGTCATCTGTCTTCTACCATTTTCGTTTTCTTTCTTTCATGTTGATGTTTATAGGTTGCTGTTCTCTGAAATTTACCTCAAATTGAATCTATATGTGTGTTTTCTTTACTAATAAAATTGTGGTTCATCACAAATTCTTTGCATATTTCTTCAAATGAGGATAATTGCATAATTCAATTAATGCAGATCAGCAATACTTCTAGATGTTATTGCAGCAAGTGCTCTTGTAATATACTTGTCTCGTATAATTTTGGGATACAAACAGACGTGGGATAGGTATCAAGTAAGTTGAGAAACTGCTTACAACTTCTTCTGAAGTGCTTGCTTTATAAGTAGTATCTTGAATTTCTCAACCTCATTTTTTAAAGTTTTTTTCTAGCTTTTGGTTAATAGAACGCTCTATGAGAAGACTCTAGCCAGCGGTTTTGGATCCGTTCACTTTCTTTTGGATGCTTCTGAACAGCAGCAAGTAAGGGATTCACATACATTACTTCATTTCACAAGAAGAGCTATCCTCTGCATTTTAACATTTCATAGACTATCATCATTAAGTTCTAATTTGTATATATATTGCTTTTAGAAGTTGTGTTTGTAGTTAAAATAATGTTAGCTCCTTTTCTGGGATGGAGGGGGTTGTTGCATTAGGTCAATGGGTAAAGTGCGAAAATGATTTGAATATGAGATACACCAGTCAAATAAAATAACTTAATAGAACAAAGGCCAGGAAAAATTTCACTCAATCATACAAGGGCCAAAAAACATTTTTCCTTCATAGTCTAATACTTTCCTTTTGAATATTATGTGCAGTACAAGGAAGCTATTTTGGCTTATGCCATTTTACTCAAAGCTGGGAGTACCCAGGTACAACTTCTACCAAATATTATTCTATTCTATGACGATGCAATGTTGCTTAGATTTTATTTTTGGCACTAGAAGAACCTTACAAGGAATTCCAATAATACTTTTGGGTCAACAATACAGAGTGGTGAAAAAAAGGCTTAATATTTAGGAGCCATTTACCTAGCGCTTACTGGGTAGGCACTTACCTTATAGGGTAATATCAAAATGTATTGTTGGTAAGCATCTTTTGCCCGGTAAGCGCTTACAGGGTAGAGTCTTTTTCCTTACTTACCACGTAGGATTTTTGGTCCTTGTTGTGCCTCTTACCGGGTAAGATTCTCGGTCCTTGTCATGCTCATTCGGTAAAGTAAGTGAGAACTGGTAAGTGCTAACCTGGTAAGATTTTGGTAAACAACCCCAGTGTGTCTTGCCATTTGAGCATCCCAAACAGTTGTACCTCTGAAGACTCTTGATAAACCAAACCAAGCCAAATGTACCGGTTATTATCCCACCCGAAGGCTGGGTCCGGAGAGGGTATGATGTACAAATACCATATCTACCCCGGGGGGTAGAGAGACTATTTCCCATGAAGACGTCTAACGAGTGATTTTTTAGGACTCTTAATAAAGCATCCGAAACATTTCAACATATGGGACATCTACTGTGTTGCTGTCCTAAAACTCTTCTAAACATACTTATTCTACACGTGTTATTATTATTATTATCTTTTTTCACTTTTTCATTTCATGTCTGGATTAATTAAAGTTTCCATTTGCATGCAAAATGTTACTTTTCTTTGTACTTATCAAACCTAGAAATTAGTTTTGAAGAGTGTTAGAATATATTGTAAATATTATGTCTGTTTAGGGTTTCTGTTGGGCCGTACGGGCCTTTGCTTATTTGGGTTTGGGTTTCTTATTTGTGTCTATATATATACACGCCTCTCCTTTGTAATTATTCATTCAGTAAATAAGAATACTTCTTCTCTCTGTCCCTCTGATCACAAAGAGCATCTCTAACAGATTCTCTAAAATAGAGAAAATTGAGCTTTTTATAAATTTAGAGAAATTTTGTTGCATCTATTTTATTGATAATGAACAGGTTTATATACAAACTAGAAGGCCTAAAATACATTCCCTAATTTTACGGTTTACAGACCAGAAAGGGAACTTTCTGACAATAGAGAATCAAAAAGATCTGCTATAATCAAATCCCGTGAAATCAGAGATTATGATTCTGTATCAGATGGTAAGTTTCTGCCAACACTCCCCCTCAAGCTTGGGGTGAAAATGTCTTTCATCCCGAGCTTGTTCAATATTTCTTGAAGTGAGTACCAGATAATCCTTTGGTAAGAACACAGCCAGTTGCTCTTTTGATGGAACATATGGCATACATAACAAGCCACTCTCAAGTTTCTTCTTTATAAAATGATATCTATCTCCACATGTTTTGGGAGGAGCCATGGTGGTCCCCCCGGACCGCCCGGATCCCACGAGTGAATCGAAAGTTGGATCTACATTGGATCTCACCTGAATCGCTCCATTCCAATTATTGTGAAGAGACATCTACAATCGTTAGTCTTGGGGAGAATTCATCCTGGAAGTGGGAGAACTGCTGAAACATGCGGTCTTGTTGGACTGGGTTATGGGCTATGTTAATGGCTGATTTGTATCACAGTACAACTTCATGGTTCTTTTCCAATCAATTCCCAAGTAACCAAGGACAATGTTTACCTATAAAAGTTCACGTATTCCTAACGCCATAGCACGAAGTTCAGCTTCAACACTTGACCTTGCTACTACCAGCTGTTTTTTGCTACATGAGGTTGACCGCCTGTCCAATGCCGAGCCTGCCCAATTTGCGTCAGTGTAACCCTCAAGGCTAAGTGTCGCACCTTTGTTGTAGAGAATCCCTTTTCCGGGGTACCTTTCAAGTATCTTAATATTTTGTAAACAGCCTTTAAGTGCTCCTCCCTGCATAAGCTATATCCGAGTGAGTGTGTAGTAAGTAGATTAATCTGCCTACCAACCTTTGATATCTCACCCTGTCCACCCACGGGCATATCTTCTGGCTTTTCACCAAGCTTGTTACCTTGTTCCTTTGGCGTGTCTGATGGTTTACAGCCAAGCATCCTGTTTCCTTTATTAGATCCAGAATATACTTCTGCTGGGAAGAACTATGCCTTCTTTGGAGTATGCTACTTTGATACCAAGAAAAGACTTGAGTTTTCCTAGCTATTTTATTTCAAATTCTGCTGCCAATGAGCCATCCAATCTCACAAAGATCATTCCCAGTGACAATAATATCATCAACATACACTATCAAGGTTGTTACCTTATCCCCTCAAGTAGGTGGCATTTTTTTCTTTCTGCTACACCGTTTTGTTTGGGTGAGCATCTGGACAGGTGGATTGGTGTATGATGCCTTTGCTTTGAAGGATAGGAGATAGGATTTGGTTAAAGTATTCTTTTCCATTGTCTGATCTGATGACTTTGACTGTGGTTTTGAATTGGTTTTGGATCAGGCTTAGAAAATGCGGGACAATTGTACTCGCATCAGATTTGTTTTTCATCAAGAATAACCATGCAACTCATGTACAATCATCAATAAATGTGACAAAGGCTTGCAATTTTAGATGGGCCCCAAACATCATTATGAACAATAGTGAAAGGAAATATTGTTTTATGATTGACGAGCTGAAATGACGCTCTTTGATGTTTAGCATACTGACATGATTCACTTCGAAAAAGAGAGGTATTTATTTTCTTAAACAAATGAGGAAACATGTTTCTAAGAGTATGAAAAGAAGGATGTCCTAATCTAAAGTGATGAAGCTACATCTGAACTTCATTAGATGATGATGATTCTGAAACAAGGGACATAAGTTTTCTGGCTGGTTTGCAGTATCCAAGTAATACAAACATCCTTCTCCTCAGCAAACTCAATCGTCCTCCCCGTAGTTGGGACCTGAAAGATGCACGTTATGACACCCCAAATCTAAAATGGGTGCCATTACGTCCTTTACACAAGTCTTATGAGAGAAAATAAATTTTAACTTTATTTCTTTCATATCTTAATATTACATCAAAGTTAAAACATAAGTGGAAAACTTCATAAGCGGAAAATGCGTAAAATATTATCTCAACGGCTTATAGTACATCAGAATTTTGTTAAAATAGTAACTACTTCTTTCTTGAGACATACATGGAATACATAAGCTTTAAGCTTAGTGAGTAGTTATGGTTTCATGAGTAAATAATTTTTATAATACTTGAATAATGATTCAAGAAAACACTTGTCATGAAACATTCTTTTGAGATCTCACTTGTCACATGTGAGTATATCATACTTGACTTGAGGTTTGCTAACCCAAGGGTCCATAAAGGCTGCCCCATAAAGTTCGTTTGTAAGATGTCACTTCATTCTATATCCCGTGCGTTGGATATTTATGATCATATATAACATGCATAAAACTTTCACCCTTATGTGTAAAACACATCATAACATGCCATCATACATATATCTTGGCTATATAAATGTATCATCATTTCGTGTAAAGCAAATATTAAAAATCATCATATCAATTTCTTCATAATGCATAAAATACATTTATATAGCATATATGTATCTTAGTAAATCTCATAACATACTCACCTAGATTATGCCTAGCCTGCCTTTAATCTCTTACTTTCAAGCTTAGTAGTGTATTAACAGAGAGAGAGCGTGATTTTGGTATCTCAATAAACAGTTCAGCATCAAAGACTTAGGACTTCTGAAGTATTTTCTAGGTATCGAAGTGGCTCGAATCTCTGATGGCCTTGTTTTAAGTCAAAGGAAGTACACCCTGGACATACTAGAAGACAGCGGGTTCCAAGGGTGCAGACCAAGTTCCTTTCCCATGGAACAAAATTTAAAACTGGACCAATGCGATGATAGCCCACGAATTGAAGGAGGACAATATCGACGTTTGGTAGGAAGGTTGTTGTACCTTCAAGCCACTAGACCGGATACAGCTTACGCAGTCAACATGCTTAGCCAATTCGTTTCAGATCCCCGACAACGACACATGGAAGCTGCCGTAAGGGTCCTTCATTACCTCAAGGCATCTCCAGGCCAAGGCATCCTCATACCAAAAGAAGGGGGGCTGAATTTAGTTGGCTATTGCGACTCAGACTGGCTTGGATGTGCCTACACTAGACGGTCACAAACCGGATATTTGCTCCTACTGGGAGGGGCGCCAATTTCTTGGAAGACGAAGAAACAAACGGTTGTATCACGCTCTTCAGCTAAAGCAGAATATCGAGCGATGGCAACTACGGTTAGCGAAATCTTGTGGGTACGTTGGCTGCTGAAGACACTACAGGTAGATCAAAATGAACCAACGCCCCTCTTTTGTGACAATCAGTCAGCTAGAAACATCGCCAACAATCCCGTCTTCCACGAGCGAACCAAACATGTTGAAATGGATTGTTTCTTTGTCCGTGAACGTGTTGAGTCTAAAGAGATACCGCCCCTATACGTTGATACAAAGCTACAAGTCGCATCTTCACTAAAGCATTAGGAACACAACAACTTCGAAGTTTACTTGACAAGTTGGGCATTCGGGATCTACATGCTTCAACTTGAGGGGGAGTAAAGGAAACCGTTCAATCACCGCTCAATCAATTATTTCTTCCCTCTTTTATGTTATTTGTTCCCTTTTATATGTTGATCTTTCCCTTATTTAGATAGCTTTGTTGTGCACCTCCGATATATATATGTCGGTTTTGTCATTGGAATAAACACGGTTAAAACACTAAATTCTATACTCCTTGACATGACCTGGTTTCTTGCAATAGTTGCAAAACAAATAATTGCTTCGAGCTGTCTCGCGATTGTTTTTGTCTTGACTGGCGAGAGGCTTTGCCGTTCCCATATCTGTTTGTAGATACTAGGGCAGATCCTTCGGTTTTGGAGGTCTCAGTTAACAAGGCAGTTTCTTCTTGTTTAACAGTTGGCGCTTCTATCATGACCGATATCATGCCTTCTTCTCCTCTAATTATGGCAAAACTTCATTGAGGGACGACAATTCTTCCTTTCCAAGGACTTGGACTCGAACTTGATCAAATTGCATGTTCAATCATGCTAAGAACTCATATATTCTCTCTCCTTCGATGAACTTATACAGCAAGGCAGCATCCTCACTGTTTTTCATCTGAATACTGGTAGCAATAAGTTCGAGCCATAATAGTCAGTGACAGATGTGGTACCTTGTTTGGCTGAATGAATTTTGGTTTTTATTTCAAAAACCAATGCAACATCCTTCACTTTAGAATAGATCTGCTTCACCGTTTCCCATATCTCCTTTGCAGATGTTAAAAACATGCAGGTTCCACTCACCTCTGGATGCATCGAGTCCCACAACCATGACATAATCAGTGAATCTTGAGTATCCCACTCTCCATATTTGGGATCTTCTCTTTTTATGCATGTTCAAGAAGATGATGAAGTTTGCCTTTTCCTTTGAGTTTTCTGCGAACTACCTGGACCAGATCATGTAGTTCCTTCCGTTGTCAATAAGCAGCTTGAATATTCCCGAGTTCATTCGAATGTGCTCCAACAACAGCTTCTGTCGGTCTGGTAACATTCGAGGATTCAGATGATGTCAGCATGGATAGGTTTGGTTGCTTTCGAGGGAAAACAGACAATAGGACTAAAAACTTTGACAAAATAGTTTCAGCAATAAAACTGAAGAAAAGAACAGGGTAAAATCCGAGCTCTGGTACCATATAGATTTAGAGAAAATATGTTGTGTATATTTTATTGATGATGAACAGGTTTATATACAGACTAGAAGGCCTAAATTACATTTCCTAACTAAAAGGATTTACAAACCAAGAAAATAAAAAAGATCGGCCATAATCAAATCCCTTGAAATGAGAGATTATGATTCTGTATCAGATGGTAAGTTTCTGCCATCAGCTTTGTTCTCTATTTTGCTCAAACATATTCTGTATATTGTTTTCTATTAGAGAAAAGAGAATTTCCTAAAACTTGATGGGTGTGGTGAGAGATGATTTTTTTTCCATTCTCACTGATGAGATTAAACTATTATTATTTTATATAATATTTTGAAGAGTGCATTGGGATTATAAACTATAGAATAATCTAATAATGTGATTAATATTGGAATCTCTAAAATAGAGAATCTATTGGAGTTGAATGTAATTCTGTTTAGAGATTTTGACTTTTGGTTCTTTGTTTTAGAGAAATTATGGAGATGCTCTAACCAACCAACTATGCTTATTATAATTTTGACTTTTAGTGAATGAAGTATAGACGTTATGGGATGCTGTCCAAATGTCCTTGCCAAATAATTTACTTGATGTCTTTGAGCCTCTTCCAGAAAGGAACCATGGCACCAGTAAAATAGACATAAAAGCTTAGAGAAGTAGGAGCTTTAGTTACTTTCTCTATCACTTTTTGTAAATCTGATTAAGAGTTGTGTTATCTCCAGGACGAAGTTCAATCCACCCCACCCATTTACTTGTGGGTGTTTCCTTGAATTAATATCATTGCTTGAGGCATTGGTAAAACAATATTAGAAGGAATTAATGGGTTTTAAAATGTTCTATCCGCAGGTCACTTATGCAGACAGTGCTCAAGACCAGTGTGAAAGATTTATATATAATGCGTTCAAAAAAAAGGTAACATAGCCAGAGTAGTTGTTTGTACAAATACACTTTGGGTGTTCAAAATACCGCACAACCCACATAAACCACACAAAACCGTGTGGTTTAGAACCTCCGCGATCAGTGGCGGATTCGTTCATACTTAGTAGGGGTCCTAGACCCTGAACGAAACGCTTCAAAATTTTCAAAAAAGCTATCAAAAAGTCTTTTTTTAGTAAAAGTTTTGTTGGGCCCCCAACAAGAAGGCGGCAAGGGCCAAACCTGAAATCGGTTTTGAAATTGATTTTTAAATTGGTATGTAAGTTCTTCTCCATCTTGGTTCTTGGCTTTTCAGTGAAACACTTCTTGCTTTTAAGTAATGTTAAGTGAAAAACAAACCGAATAAGTTATATTTATTCAGTTAACCGAACCATTTAAGCCGAAAATAATTAACCCGAAACCGTTTTTGTTCAGATGAATTATTCGGTTTCGAAAGTTTTTTGACACCCTATAATGTGCCCCAACCAAAAATGTTTCTGGATCTGATACCGGTATACGATTTGCGGTTTTGAATATTTTTATATTGCACTATTGCAATTTTCTATTACTCAACCGCATATTATTTTTTTCTATTAATTAATCTTTATATAAACTGTGTTACATTTTTTATTAATTAAAATTATTTATTAAGAATACTTAAACTACTAATAAGGCTATGATGTCAAACAGATTACCTTAACTCCAAAATTGTTATAGTGATACACCTATATAATGTCAGCTTTACATTTTCAAAGAAGGAAAGAAATTCTGATCAAATTTTCCAACTGAATTGAACAATTCAATCCAATGTTCGTAGTTTGAAAGATCTCAACCCAAACCATGTGGGTTTGGTTGATCGGGTTGATTGATACATCAGTTTATAATCTAGTTAAGTGATTGTGTTTAAACAAAGTAAAATCAAAATGAGAACATACGAACAAGGCTAACAAACTCAAAGAAGAAAGTTGAAGGTTCAGGCAAATATGAAAGCAAAATAACGGTTTGAAATTATGAATAGAGCTAATTATGGGTTGGTCTATACATATATTAGTTAAAGAACATGATGATCATATTAAATACATGGTATAGGAAGACATCGGGTTGGATTCAAATTGCTTGTTGTAACCCAATACCTACGGTTTGATTGTAACAATGAAGGCATACTTCTTTTGTTTGGGAACATGAGATGTGCTTTTTTTCTTTGGAACAGAGAGAGCAAGCTTTTTGATCGCGTGTATTTTGTAGGTTGAAATGCCAATCGACAAAGCTGTAAATACATTGATGAGGTTGGATCTTGTTATCGAAAAAGAAGTTGGTGGAAGAGTTGGATTACTACCAATTCCTTGTGTTGAGGCCTACACGGTCCTTAAACAACGTTGGAACAGTTTTGTAAGTTAAGTTTGTTCATTCTTGGGTTAAACATAACAAGTATATGAATTGACATTTTTCAAGGAGTTGATGCAAACATCATTCAAGATGGTTCAAACACCCTTTGAATGCATTCGCTTCGAACGTAATGAAGAGACAGAGTTCAGTTGGTGCAACATATGAACGGATGGAGCAGTTGTTCATGTCTTAAGCCTTCACTACAACAAAATTGGTTTATAGGATGCCTAAAATGTCTAAGTGTCCTTATAAGATATTTTATAGGACTCATGTTTATAGGAACAAATATAAAATGTACTATATAAAGTGTTATAATAAGTTTATAGGATGCTTTCGTGCGTTTCAACAAATTTTTTTAAATGCTCTAAAAATAAAGTGCCATGTTAGCTAAATTTTTTTTGTAAGGGTGTCCGGGCCAAAGCCCGACTAATCCCCGGCAAATTTGGAGGCTAAACATGGCCCTACTTAAATGTCGTCAACACTCCCCTCCCAGGGCTCGAACTCGGGTTCATGACTATGCCATGCCCAAGCCTTTACCACTAGGCTGGAAGGTCTTTGACCATGTTAGCTAATTTACAGGACACATGAGAAAATGTTCTATAAACCCATCTTTTTATAGGACATTTTTTCAAATAGTGTCGTATAATATAACTAATATCGACACTTCCTTTTTTTTAAAGGCGTTCTAAAAAACTTGTTAAGACGTCCAAAAACGTCGTATATAAACATATTTTAGAACTTTTAGATGGGATGTTTTTTTGTTTGATCCTATAAACTTAAGTCATAAAGTATCCTATAGGACATTTTAGGTGTCGGTAGTTCACCTTTTGATCATTCATATTAGGATCCATGTATCTTGTTTCTACCGGTTTGAGATCAAACATTTTTCACCCCTTGGTAGAAATCAAACCAAATGGATCCAGTGAGATCTGGGATGCAGACTTTCATCTACCACAAAGGGGAAATATTTGTTTTGTTATGCTATGTGATTTTATATTACATGATTGCTGAGTAGGAAAGGCATACGATTCTCATCTATAGCTTATCCTTATCTTAATATAATGGTCAATGTAATGGCACTGTTTGTTTGTGTATATATATTTGTTTGTAGAGCAAAACGTTACTTTTTGTTAACTTCATAGTGCCATAGGATTATTCGAGCGCACAAATTGGACCCATATATTGACAGATATATAGGCAGGATAACCTAAATTTTGATTAGGAACCCAGGAACCATTAACAACTTGTCATCAAGAACGTGGAAGTATTATTTATCATGTGTGATTCATGATGAATATTGATTGCATTGTGAGCAGTTCCTGGGTTCCTAATCTATTTCATGTTCTTTAAGGTAGTTTTTGGTACGCAGACATAATTGGACAGGACATGATATGACAGGACAAAACTGGACTGGACGGGACATGACTGAACATAACATGAGTATGTCTGGTGTTTGGTACGACTAGTACTGGACGGGACAGAACTAGACAAGTTATTCCCAAAAGTTATTTGATGATTTTAAATATTATATAATAGTTATAATTAACACAAATAAAATAAATAATTAAAGAATAAATATTTGTACATGATTTTCATATGTGTCAAATTTGAATGAAAAATTTAATATAATTGATGGTAGTAATGGTGGTGATGGAAGTGGTTTTGGTTATGGTGGAGGTGGTGGTGGCCGACGGTAGTAATGGCAATGGGCGGTGGTGATCGGTGGCCGACAATGGTTATGGAGGTAGAGGCAGTGGACGATGGTGGTTATAGAAGACATGAAGATGGTAGATTGTGGTGGTGGTGGCGGTTGACAACGGTGGAGGAGGTAGTTGTGGTTGATGTAGTGAAGATAGTGGTGGTGGTGGTTATGGTGGAGGTGATGTGGCAATGAATGGTGGTGGCTGATGGGAGTCGTGTAGGTCGTGGAGGAGGTTGTTGCAGTAGAGGAGAAGTTGAAGATGGCAAACGACGGTAGTGGTGGTGGCAATGGACTGTGGTGGTTGGTGGTCGAATATGGTAGAGGTGGCAATGAACTTGATGGACGGTGGTTGTGGAGGCGGTGAAAGATGTTGTAGTGGAAGAGGAGGTGGAGGTGGAGATGGTCGTCGGTGACCGTCGGTAGTGGTGGCGGCGGCCGAAACTAGCGGTGATAACCATTAAAACAAATATCATATTAAGATCATATATCAAACTAGGGTAGATTAGTAATATTTTAGTTTCTGTTCCATTCTTGTCCCATCTTGTTCCACCTAATTTGATGGAATAAGAAAAAATCTCTTTTGTCCCATGTTGTCCCACCTTGTCCCAGTTTTTGTCCCGTCCCATGTCGCGCCAAACGTGGGACAGTGAGTTATTGTTCTGTCCCATGCTGCGCCAAACATGGGACAGTGGGTTTTGTCTCGTCTTGTCCTGTCTCGTCCCATGTACCAAACGCATCCTAACTAAACTTTCCTCCTCCCCCCCCCACACACGCATATATATATATATATATACACATACACACACACATATATATATATATACACACATTTATATACAGGGCAGGGGAGGGGAGGGGAGGGGAGGGATAAAATGCCAACAAAGCTATTGCCTATTAGTACAAATCGTGAAAACCATCGATTTCATTGTTTAGTCTAAGTTAAAAAAAAACTTCATGAAATTGTTTAATATGGTGAAATTGCTTCAAATAATTCATTTTATGATGAAAATGTTTCATATATTTTCGTTTATATGTAAAAGTTAGATTGTTTCATGTATTTCTCATAATGATGAAATTTTGTTTACTAAATTTTATAGAATGAAGATGATAAGGTCCATAATTATTTGAAATGAATTATATGAAACAATTTCATCATATAAACAATTTCATGAAAAAAATTTACTAGGATAAAAAATGAAGTCGACGGTTTTCACGGTTTGTATAAATGACTTGATTTGCAAAATATTTTTTCCATATATATATATATGGAATATATATATATATATATGAGATTTACTTTTGCTTGTCGGTTCATTCAACCTTAGCTTTCAACACAAAAATAGAACTCGGCGCAAGTATACACCTTGAACTACTGTCGTCTTGTAACAAATAATAATGGTATAAGTACCAGATATCGTTCCCACAGAGATATTGTAAAGTTATTTCAAAAGTCCAGCTTATAAAAACTAGTTTCAGATGACGAATCGAGGGATTTGATTTATCTAAAATTGGGAGGTTTGATTAACAACTAAGAAAAATATCAGTCTTAAGAAGAAGCACATGTTGCAACAGTTGATTAAGACATTAAACAAATGATTCAGYAAAAATGTGATATAGCATTCATGTCATAATTATCTAAAATCAATAANACAACACATACAGCCTGTTCCCCATACACCCTTTCAACTTTCCCCCCTCCCTAACCCCGCCTTGACACGTGTCATCTAACATTAATGGCACATACAATCAAGACGACTCATGTTCTTCAAATCAAATCGTATATACCCAAAACCGCCAAAACTTTTTTCATGATTATTCTATTTTAATAATCAAGAAACCGTTTCCCTTCCACCCCCACCCCCCCACCATATTCCCGCCTATAAATACCTTTCTTCCTCATCCATCTTCTCTTTATGCTTCCATAAACCTGCATCTAGATTTTGACGAACAAAACCTGCAACTTCCTCAACAATGGCCTCCTCTGCCTCCCACGAATCGAACAACAATGACAGCAGAGTCCAATCCACCGGCGCCGACAGCCGCGCTATCGTCTTCCTATCCATGAAGCCAAACAACCACTCTATCGAACTCCGAAACACACTGTTTGACGAAAGATTTGCAGTTATGATCGAGTTTTTCAAGAACTACATTCTTCTTCCCGCCCTCACTCTTGCTGACACCGACGTACCCATAAAGTACGTCCAGCAATATTGGCAAAAGTGCGAGTTTGAACCAGAAAGCCACGGAATAATGGGGGACATGGACGCCCCTAACGATATGATATGCTCGCTCAAGATATCACGGGCTAAGGTTTCTTGGGTTCTGTGCATTCCCACTCGACGGGAACTTGGAATTGAACAATATGACGAACCACCAACCACCGACGACATCCTCCACTTCGTGAAGATGCTAGGTGCTCGTCGGTTTATTCAACCTTAGATTTCAACACAAAAATAGAACTCGGCACAAGTATACACCTCGAACTACTGTTGTCTCGTAACAAGTAATAATAGTAAAATACCATATATCGTTCCCACAGAGATAGCTTGTACAGTTATTTCAAAAAGTCCAGTTTATAAAAACTAGTTTCAGATGGCAAAACGAGGGATTTGATTTATCTAAAATGGGGAGGTTTGATTAACAACTAAGAAAAATATCAGTCTTAAGAAGAAGTACAGGGTGCAACATTTGATTAAGACATTAAACAAATGATTCAGTAAAAAGGTGACATAGCATTCCTGTCACAATTATCTAAAATCAATAAATGATTTTATATAACTATGACAGTATCAACTATCGGGTCAGACGGCCTCCCA